>NC_142769.1:33078268-33378768 GCF_988280905.1 Pimephales promelas | reverse complement strand
GATCAAACACGCCAGAGCGGATTCTACCAGAAAGCTCTATGCTGCAAAATGGTCTGTGTTCTCCATATGGTGCACCGACAAGAATTTGGACCCACGGATGTGCGAGGTTTCGTCTTTGCTAGTGTTCCTTCAGGAGATGCTGGATAAGGGCAGGTCCCCATCCACTCTTAAGGTTTACGTGGCAGCCGTCGCGGCGTTCGCTGAACCCCGGCGCGCCCAGTCTCTGGGCAAAGACGAGCTAATCATCCGCTTCCTCAGGGGAGCCAGAAGGATGAACCCCCCTCGCCCCCCTACGGTGCCGGTCTGGGATCTTTCTATAGTTCTAGAAGCTCTGAAAGCCCCACCGTTTGAACCACTTGAGTCCGTGGAGCTAAAATACCTCTCGTTAAAAACCGTTCTTCTGACGGCTCTCGCCTCAGTAAAACGTGTGGGGGACATTCACGCGCTGTCTTCGAGCGCCGCGTGCCTAGAGTTTGGACCGAGTGACTCCATAGTCATTCTAAAGCCTAGACACGGTTATGTTCCAAAAGCGATTGGTACCCCTTTCAGGGCGCAAGTCATCTCTCTATCGGCGCTGCCTGCATCCGATAGCGAACGTGACGCTGACCGCCTCTGCCCGGTTCGGGCTATCAGAGTGTACACTACACGCGTTGCCGCGTTCAGACGCTCGGAGCAGCTGTTTGTGTCGTTCGGTGGCCGCACCAAGGGACTAGCCGCCTCGAAACAGACCCTATCCAGGTGGATAGTAGACGCGATTGCCTCTGCTTATGCCGCTAAAGACCTGCCTTGCCCTCTGGGCATCAGGGCTCATTCCACCAGAGGCATGGCCTCATCGTGGGCATGGTCCTGCGGGATTTCCATTCACGACATTTGTGTGGCTGCGGGATGGGCCTCCCCCTCCACCTTTGTCAGATTTTACAACTTGGAAGTTCCAGCCTTACAGGCTAAAATTCTGGCGGTCTAGTACTCACAGCCCTCCTATAGAAGCCGCACTATCGGGAGTTCCATCACACCGGCTCACCCCTTGTGTTCCCCTATGTGCTTATGCAATAGCCCTCACATCACGGCCCGCCTTCGCCGGCCGCCTTGGGCGTTTTTGCACTAGATAGTAACGGCCGCTATGCTGGCCGCCGTATTATCTTCATCCACTTATAGATTCCCCCGGTGTTCCCCTGGGATGCTTAGTGGTTACTTAGCGCGCACGGCGTTGACCAGGTGTTCCCGTAGCGTAAGCTAGCTTACGCAATACGAGAGAACCTCTCGTAAGAGAACGAATCGGTTACCTAACGTAACCTCGGTTCTCTCTAGATGAGGGAACGAGTATTGCGTTCCCGGCCGTGCTTGCGCCAATAGCGTTTCGCTTCATGCTACAGAATCAACGAACGAGCTGGGAGAGCGACCTTTATACACTGTAGCCACGCCCCTTTTGGCGGGCTGTGACGCAGTAAGCGAGCGCCGTCCGCTCATTGGCCGCGGACTCAGCGCCGCTCTCCCATAGGTTCGTGCATTCTCTCTGAGCGAACCAATGAGCCGCTAGCTAGCCCGCTCATGGTCTGCCTCAGAAGAGACTGCGTTGACAATGATTACAAAATTATGGAATAATTTTTTGGCTTCAACTTCTCAGCAAAGATGAATCTTTCCCGTAGCGTAGCGTAAGCTAGCTTACGCAATACTCGTTCCCTCATCTAGAGAGAACCGAGGTTACGTTAGGTAACCGATTCGTTTTCTTCATCACAGGAGTGGTGTTGCCCATTACAGTTTAGCCTATTATACTCATTTGTGCTTAAGATATCTGTATGTGTTTAAAATGTCATGTCTGTTTTTTTTGTTTTTTTTAATTGTAGTTTTGCTCTAAATGTGTAATACCAGTTTGTATTGTATATAATATTTGGATTGTGTGTGTTTGTGTTAAGGCCCTGATATACTTAGGTTCTTTGCTTTGGTGTAAAAAAATAATAATTTTGAAATACCTTCGCGGTGGTAATACTGTTAGTAAACATCCCTACTCTGACCACATGTGAGAGCGCGTTGAGGAAAGCCCATCAAAGTACAAATGTGGGGAGGCGTCATCGTCATGCGCTCGTGGCTACATTGCCAACAAGGGCTCTCCTCTTTTTCTCCGCCGTACGAGACCAATGTTTTGCTGACTTTTTTGCTGACTTTTCAAAATATTGTGGAAAGCAAAACACTGCATAATTGTTGCATCTGCATCCATTACATTTCGTGCTGTTTTACATAATTTTCCGGGTCAGAACGTCTACATTTGGTAGTTTCAGCAGTGTATATTGTAAATGCAAAAATCGGATACGGGTCACTTTTAAAAGATGATGTAAGCGCCTAAGCGGGTTGTCAAAAAAGTCAGAAAATCGGATTTGTGCATCAAGACCAAGGGGGTAATCCATCAGCCGGAAGTTGAAGCTGTCTCCGGGAGCCACCATTGTAGCGAGCTAATACCTGCTGTTAGCATCCCATTGACTCCCATTCATTTTGGCGTCACTTTGACAGCGAATAACTTTACATCTGAGGCATCCAAAGACTCCATTTTTCCATTATTTATTTCTAAAGAAACACGACAATGTATAAAAGGCTCCATTACTTTGTATGTTACGTTATGGGCCCGTAGAAGCCGTTCTTGTAAAAATAGGCTAAAAATTGCGTTATAACCACTCGACTGTCCATCGCACAATAGAGAAGTTACCGTATAGACAGGAGGAGAAGCTCGCACAGCCTCACAGGCAATCTTTTACTGTCTAAAGTCACCCCATGGCATAAATAGAAGCAAAATGACAAAATAATTAATCAGAATACTTACCAAAAGTTGGCCCAGGTCGCGCGCTTCGCCGTCTCTGTGCACGATTAAAATTTGTCTTGGAACAGCTACTAGAAGATTTACAACTGTCAGTCAGTTTGCTCACGTGACATCTACGTCGTCAAGCTCAGTTTGAGCCTGCGCAGAACCCTCTGCTATCAGGAAGTGAGTGCCCATGTTGAGCTTCAGCTCTCTCCGTTTTAATCAACGGGGTCGCTGTGTCCATTTCTTTTACTGTCTATGATCAAGACCTGCAGTGTAAATGCAGCCTTATTTGTTCCCCACTAAATGTTTTTTTTTTTCACTAAATGTTCAGATTTTATACAATTATTGTGCACTTGTGATTTTTCTAGACTAAATTTTACTGCTGAATTATCCACTAATCTAGTTTATAATAGCATTTTTGTCATAAATTATGATCATATATTTTGTGTCCTACATGTAATGTCCTTCTGGGCGTTATGTATCCTTGTTTTCGCATGGGCCGGTTGCAGTCGCTTTTTTTTCGGTAGCCATTCCGAAGTACAAACGAAGTCTCTTGCATTTTACAGCGGGTGAATCTGTTGTCACTGGTGATTGTCATTTGAACCTTTCTAGATCCGCCATCAAATTGATAAGGTTAATCATATTAAGTGCTGTGAGAAAAGGCTATAAATCTCCACCTCCAGCATCCTCGCACGCAATATAGCTTATACTAGCTGAGACTCCTTCTTTATGTGTACAGATGTGATGTTATGACGGAAAGACATGCTTGAATCTCCCGTGGAAATGCACCAGTACCACTGGAATTAAAAACATTATTACAAGCTCACCGCTTTGAATCGAGCTAGGGCGAGCAGGTAGTTGTTTTGAACACTGGCTGGGTATGTAGTTTCTCAAATATGTATTTTGGATCATTTTTAACCCCATAAAAGCTACGGACTGCAGCTTTAAGTAGATTGTGTTTAACACACAAAAGAGTTATTATCAGCTCAACACACAGAGTTATAGAAATTCTACTTGATTTAAAAAAAAAAAAAGTCCATTACACAACCAGCACAGACCAATAGTAATTCAAAAGGTGTTTTTGAATTTTTTTGAACCAACCAGAGCGACCATTCTGGAAACTCACTCTGAACAAACAAACTCTAAACAAACTTGAAAATGACACCAATTGAAATCAAAGAATGAACTGAAATATTTCAGGCCTTTCATGCACACAAGAGGAGGTTATGAGATGCAGCACAGTAGTAGCTGAGTTCATCGGGTTCAGTGGTGTTTTCTATCTGTTGGTGAGAGAGAGAGAGAGAGCTTTCTCATCCCCAATCTCTCTTGCACACACACTGACACACAAATATCACACATGTAGGTCATGCTGACTAGCAGTAGTGTTATTCTCTGTTGTAATGTCTGGCTGCTCTCAGTCAGCACTCTGTTCATGTGGAATTAGCCATGAAGCTCACAGGTCTCTGCCCTTCTCCCTGGACAACCTTACTGTTAGTAAAAGATAGAGATGTTCATGCTATCCATTCTAACCAGTGACACAGTGACCCTTCACCCCTCCCCCCCACCACCCCGTCTCTCCCTCTCCCTGTCTCTCTCTCTCAAGCGGTTGTTTACGTTCCTGTTATGATCAGAGCACACGCGGCCAGCTGGAGGAGGGGATCTTCGGGGGAGGGGCAGTGACCGACAGGATAAGAGTCTGTGGCTTAAATCAGGCCACTGTTTACAGGAAAAAACAAACTTTGAATGTCTATTGTAATTATATATTTAAATAAATATACACTACATGCATGCATACAAGAGTTGGACGATGAAACCAAAACACCTGGTTTTAGACCACAATAATTTATCTTACTAATTTATTGTCTGGTCCAATAATTCCATTTTTCTTTGCATAAATGTACACAGCTGTCCACATGATATAGTTTACCTGGGAAGTGGTTTAGAGCCTCCTTTTACGACCAATACAGCATCAATTTACGTTGGGAATGAATGACATATACAAGTCATTCACAATGTCCATTGGGATTTTGAGCCATTCCTTTTCCAAAACAGTGGCCACGTCTCTGTGATGCTGGTGGAAGAAAATATATTCTGACTTGCTCCTCCAAAATACCCCAAAGTGACTCAAAAATATATAGATCTGGTGACTGACTGTGCTGGCCGTGGGAAATGTTCAACTTCACTTTCATGTTCATCATCCCATTCAGTCTTGCTGTGTGTATTGGTGCATTATCATGCTTATACACAGGACACCCTTCAGGTTACAAATTTTTTTAACTATTAGGTGCGCATGTTCCTCCAGAATGGTTTGGTTATCCTTGGCAGTGACGCCCATCAAGCACAGTAGGGAATGCTGCATGATATTGCAGCCCAAACCATGACTTATCCACCGTCGTGCTCGTGCTTCATTCTGGGCAAGCAACGGACCTGGTGTTAAGCCTCTTTGGGGGTTCTCCACACCGTAATTCCCACAGAGGTTTACAACAAAATATTGCATTTTCGTCAAATAAATTGTGCACAACAGAAGTTTTAATAAATTGTTATTACTATTTCTATTATTATTATTATTTTATTATGTACATTTTGCTTTACAATATTAATATATTTCTGTAAATTTCTTCAAGTTAAACCATACTTATATTTTGATAGTTTGTTGTGAAGATCTTTGAGTTTCTGTTCATTTTTGGCAATCATTTTTACCAAATTAAATGTGGTGTAGTGAACTCCCATGTTGAGTGTCTGCTTACGCGACTGGGTCAGAGTATCTCTGAATTGACGAGGCTTGTGGGATGCTCCTGGTCAGCGCTGCAGTGGTGAATACCTAACAAATCGGTGCCTGTCTGGTCCAAAGAACTGATAGAAAGTCTATTGTGGCACAAGTCACAGAAAATGTTAATGATAGTTCTGAATGGAATATGCAAGTTACGACATTATCCTCTGCTGCTTAGGCCTAAAAAAAAAAAAAGTTTGGTTCCGGTTGGTTGTCAGTTGAGGTCATGGGTCGGTAGGGATTTTTTTTTTTTTTTTTTTTTTTTTTTTTTTTTTCAGTGGCAGCAAGGGATGGGTAGGAAATTATTCAGGGCTCGACATTAAAGGGATAGTCAAACCTAAAAATATCAAAATTGAAACTACTGTGGAAACAAAGACACCTACATCTTGAGTTAAGCTAAAACATATCAAAAATTAATTTCAAAGTGAACTATCCCCTTAAGCATTTTCACGTGCTTGTCCTCCGGACAAGTAAGTAAATCTGTCAATCACTTGTCCGAGTAAAAAAGTTGCTTGTCCGGATTTTTAAAATTTATTTATTTTTTATTCTGAAGCAATATTCTCATCAGTGTTCAATCAGCTTTGATATTTTAAAAGGCAAATTGTAATATCTGCACCTTTAAGGGCATCCCCTCCACCAATATTATTAAATGCCCTATAGTGTCTTATTATTCTAAATCAGGGGTCACCAAACTTTTTTCTCTGGGGGCCACATTATTGTTCCTGACTGTGATGGGGGGCCGGGCTATATAAAATAGAATTGTGTGACCAAGACCAAACTGACCACCAGCAGGCCTCATAGTAGAGATTACTAGCCTGGCACAGCCATATTTGTTTATCATTAATAGTTGTTTGCAAAAGTAGTAATCGAGTCTTTACACTTTGTTTTAATTTGAAATACCACAGATTTTCCATTTATTTATTTTCGAATACAAATAACATCAAACCTGTCAAAGTAAGAAACATCTGCCTAGTTGAGGTGAGTGGCACTGGTAAGGATGAATGAAAAATTATAAATTATAGGTAGGCCTGTTACTATTTATAATAATTGTGTACAGCACTTAATAAAGGTCAAATAAATAGGCCTATAAAATAAATAAATAAACATTGAAATTATAACAACAACATGAGTAATAGAACTAGTCAGCTCTTATGCCTATCCAGGTGAGCATGCTCAATAAACAACAAAATACCAAATGCAGACATGTTATTATTTTCCAAAAAGCAATTTAAAAAAATAGGCCATGACGACTTTTGGGGATTGCCGGTTCAAGTAGTGGGGGGCAGAGGGGTTGGGGGGCCAGTCAAAGGGGTGTGGCGGGCCTGATTCGGCCCGCGGGCCTTAGTTTGGTGACCCATGTTCTAAATAATTGAATTTATTGATCAAATTTAGGAATTTAAAATGAAAGATGAAGCATACTGTTACCCTAGGTAGGGCTGATGAAATTAAATCATTTACACTGAAAAATTACAATTTCATTAAATAATGTTATGAAATTGATTTAAATGTGCAAATAAGAAATATTGGAAAGAATTATACTAGGCTACTTATAAACATAACACTAAACTGCCAATAGGTGGCGGCAGGCGGCCGTATAAATGAGTGAGTTATTGATTCATTAATTCAAACGATTCGTTCAAACGGTTGATTCATTCAAGATTGAGACGGATGTTGATGTTTATGAATGGGTCATTGAATCCTTGACTCAACCGATTCGTTCAAAATGCTGAATCATTCAGTAATGAAAACAGGATGAGTTCCTGTGAGATGCGTCGTGGTTCTGCTGTGACTTTTCTTTGGAACTATTTTCGCTGCTGAAATGGAACAAAAACACCCAATATTGCTTATAAACAGTAAGTGACTTATAATCTTAACTGTTTATTGAACTGTTGTAGGAAATCAATGTCACTTTTTCAATCGTGATGGTATTCAGGAAAAATAATTGAGGCTGCTTAGTGCTTAACATATGTTAAAATAAAAAAACTCCACATTTAGATTTTTTATAGGCAGAATATGTTGTTAACTGTGTGTGTGTGCTCCGCTCATGTGTGTAGATTTCTCTGCGCGAGCGTCAACAGCGCAACCTTACCATCAGTAATACAGTAGGCCTGCTACATTTATTATCCACAATCGATCGCAACTTGCAATAAATGTAATAAAATAAGAATCATTCTCTCGGTTTAGTGATTCCCTAGTTATTTTTTTTGTTTGTTATTGATGTTCTATTCAGGCTACTTGTCCGTTGGGGCGAGTAAAATTCTCTTTTTACTTTCCATTTGTCCCGGAAAAGCGGACAAGTTAGAAGGGCTCTAGAGATACGAACCGCGGCAGGTTAGAGTGTTTTGGATTGCATAAAATAATGAAAGAAACGAACAAATACATGGCGAAAGAAGTGCTAGACAGCAGAAGATGGGATTGGGATCATGATTGGATCATGATACGATAATTTTTTAATAAAACTAGGCGGATGGAGGTATTAGTATGCGGTGTGTGCATGCCTATGAATGCATGTATTTGTATGTGTGCGAATATGAATAAAAATATCCTAAATTACAAAAAAAGACTTGTATAATATGTATTATAGTTCAGTTTGACGAACGATATCTGCCTCGTTTGTTAATAGATGACAAGATGCATCTTAGGACAAGATGCATCTTACATCGCGTGCTATAAAAAGACGGAGCTGTACAAAAACGTAAATTAATAGTTCGCCTCAGAGTTTTTTATTTGTGTATTTATTTAATTTTTATTATTTCTTCCCCAAGCTCATAAAATAATTTTGGGTCGCACATAAATTGACAGGGTCGGTCGGAAACCGGAAACAAACAATTTTTTTTTTTACGCCTTATGTGGCCCGTGATAAACCCCTGTCCACTGTTGCATTTTCAAAGCATCAGTTCTTAAGCATCAGAACTGGAAAGAAGTGAAAGAAGGTTGTCTGGTGCAATGAATCCCGTTTACGCCATTTACCCGGGGAAGTGATGACACCAGGATGCAACGTGGGACAACGACTCCCCTCCATTGCAATGGCAATCCCTGATGGCAGTGACCTCTTTCAGCAGGATAATGCACCCTGCCATACTGCACACATTGTTCAGAAATGGTAAGAGAAACATAATGAAGAGTTCAAGATGTTGCTCTGGCTTCCAAATTCCCCAGCTTTCAATCCATCTGAGCATCTGTGGGATGTGCTTGACAAACAATTCCGATATTACGATGTAGCGTGTGTACTTTGTACAGCAACCATCCGTCCCTGTAACTTCTGATGTTCTCAGCTTTGTCCTGCAGTAATGCGGTAACGAACATTTAGTATGTCCTTAACCCGCTCCATCAACAAACGTGCTATATCAATCGCGAAGGATATATGCAGAGAGTTGACTGAAAAATGTTACACATTCCATAGCAGGTCAATACAACAAAGAACTAAAGCCTCGCCTCACCCAGTTGGGCCACCAAAATGCAACCAAAGCACAATAAGTAGAAGGCTTTAGGTAATTGTTAATCATACAAAATAAGGCTGAATTCCGTGAACTTCTCTTAGCCCTCCGTTTGAAGTGTGCCTCTGAAAAATCTCCGTTTCGAGGGCTATGTAGCCCTACCCCTTCGCCCTACCCCTCGATCTCAACAAGAATCGGGACACCCTACCCCTAGACGTGAACGCGCAAATCGGAGGGGTAGGGCCAAGGGCTAGGGTCAAGGGGTGAATTGGGATTCAGCCTAAATGCCATGATCACTAGATTTTATACAAGTGTTACTATAATGATTGTGTTAATGGTGATCAGCAACCAGATATTGATGATGTGGAAGTTACTGCCTTTTGCCTTGGCATGACTTCTCACTTTTTGCTGACAATACAAAGGCAGAGTACAGTAACTTTAAAATAGTGGTCAAAAGTCAAGTTTGAGCTCAGAATTTTGCTATTGATAATTTTAATTACTTAAACATCTAATTGCCAGATTTTCAGTGTCCTGCCTATAATTAATTTGGTTATTTTAAGTTTTTTTTTTTTAAAGTTTTTTTCCTCAGTTCTACATTCTAGCGAGTTAAGGTCTTTTGCCTTTGTAGGGCAGTATGGCAGTACGAGCGGAAACTGAGGCAACTCCTCACCCCTGCTGACGCGTCCCGTTTCCTTGGCTAAAATCGCAATTTTCTCACGATTTACAATTAGTTGGAAACATTGGGGATATTATAAGTAATCAGCTGAACAAAATATGTAATGTTGGCCTAGTGGTTGTACATATTGTACCTTTAAGACGTACTGCTCTCTAAACCCTTTATCTGTGTATCATGTGAACACCGGGCTAATAGTGTTAAACTTTGCTGTTGATGATTGCATGTTTAGCTCATTAAGTAAATCTCAATCAGGTGTCTGCTTGAAACAGTCTGATAATAACATGTGTTGCTACAGGAAGTGACATTAACGGGAACTACTGTTTATACTGGCTGCCTTGACAACAGTGGTGTGAACCTTAACCTGCTTCAAGACTACCTAGAAACAGTTTAATGAGTTTTACCTGGCCTGAAGCCACATGAGAACAAATGACAACTCACCTAGTAACAGTTCATTAGTTCCCTGACCTCCCTTGTTCATAGGGACAGTTATATGTCTGACTCTCTAAGAACACAAATGCTATTTGGCTTTGGCCTGTGGCATAAGCCTGAAAGGTTTTATATGGGATTAAAATGTCACAATGTTGAAACAACACGCTGCCTGATTGGATGTCCTATAATTTTAAAGCCATTATGTGTGGTGTAGCTTTGGTGATTAGCAAATCAGAGCTTGACACTAAGGACGGCCTGATGGCCCAGGGCCAGTGCCAAAAAAATTTTGGCCGTAAATTTGGGTCTGCGTGGGATGGATTTTTCAATCCCACTTCCGCAAAATTATTTACTGTTCTGGCAAAAATATGTTGGATTTTATTCTGCTCCCTGTCTCCACCCCCCCCTCCCCCCGAAACTTGTAAGTTTTGTCTCGTTCCCTCTCGTAAAAGCCTGAGCAATCTGGTGGCAGAAAGTAACAGTTGTGCAGTAGTAGCCTACTCTATTGAAGCCATGGAATAAAAGTATAAAAAAGGTCATTTCTAGGGCTGGAAATAACAAATATTTTTATATATATATATATATTTTATATATTAATCTATCAATAATTGTTTTGATTAATCAAATAATCTAACGAGTATTTAGCAGCAATTGCTTACAAGTGTGACTCTTGAAATGTTTTGTTCAATCAGCAGATTAAATTAGCTGCTTAAATGTCAAGTCACAAAAATGTCACAACCGCATTCCAACTAACTTATAGCAGTAACCGTAGCAACAGTGTCAAACATGGTGGTCTCCATAAAACCGTCAACCATGATTGACAGCGCGTAATTAAATAATTTTAATCCAATCAAGGCACGAGTTCATCCATTAGATATTTTAAATAACAAATTCAGATTTTTTTCTTGAAATTTTTAGCTTATATTTTACAATTCTGATAAGAAAAATAGAAATTGCAAGATAAAATCGATATTCTGCCTTTTTCCTCAAAATTGCGAGTTTATATCCTGCACTTCTGACTTTTTTTCCCTCAGAATTGTGATATAAGTTATAAAATCTGAACTGGGAGATATAAACTCACAATTGCACTGAAAAAAGTGAAAATTGTGATCTAAAAATGTTATAGTTTTAAATGTTATGTGTAAAATTATATAGGTTTAAATATTTCATGCTGTAACTGTATATGGGCTAATACATTATGCATCCTATGGACTGCATATGTGAGTACTGTTTTCATCAAATTCATTCTTTAATAGTTGGGTATTCATCTGTCCGTTCGTTTAATGGCTTGCAACCTTCGTTTTTGACTACAGCAGCATTCTGTAATAAAGAAGCCCATCTTTTTTTTTACATCCTTAATCCAAAGGCATCTTGCCTGTTTTCCTCCACTTGCTAACACTGTTTTTCTTTCACCACAATGCATGTACAGCAGTGACGTAACTGCGATGTTTGTGTGAACTGTGTGGGTGCTACCACAGAAACCGAAAATTCTTGGGCCAGCAGCATGTGTCCAAATTTCAATATTAACCATTCTATTTCATCAGAAATGAAATACCGAACTTATCCTTTAAAGTACCATTTATTGTTTTGCACTATGTGTATATTTTATCTGCAGGTTATGCCAACATCCAGTAAATAATACACTGAATTCAAAGTGCCCTGTTCTCTGTTGTCTTCGCACCATCTTGTTGTACAGGCATTGTGTGGCCTGACGTGACATTTCTTGTGATGTTGAAGGAAAGGAAAGAGAAAGGGTTTCTGGTTAGTTGAGAAATGTGTGTGTGCATTTTGCAAGGGATCATTCTTTTTAATTCTCACCTTTAATGCAGATTGCCCTGTGACTGTAGTACCCAGAATATGGTATCCTTTGAATGTTCAAGTTATTCTGTAGCCTTCACAAGGAAACTATCTTTACATTACTCTAAATGCAAATTTGATACTCTCTTCTGTTCCATACCTGTATATAGAGTCCATACCGGTTCATTCTGGTTCCTGGTGGTCAAAACATTCAGTTTGGCAGGAATATTTATAGACCAGTTCGATGGAACACTAAAGCAAGATACTTTTTTTTGTATGTAAGCACATGTGTTCCTGAGGATATATTGGTCTGAGCCGAACGAGGCCGACGGGTTAGAGGATGGAAAGATGTTTTGAATGCCAATGATTTATTAATAAAGCCAGCTTTATGAATGTTTCTCAAGTTACCCTTGTGTCATGCTGATTATTTCTCTTGTCTTTTTTTTTTTTTTGCAGCAAAACTGTACAATCAAAGGTGGATTGCATTTTGGTGAGTATTTTATATCAATGAAAATGTTGTTTCACTGGAAATACATAATAAATGAATAATAATTCAACAAGAATACTGTAGTACTTGACATAAACATAATTTAAACATACATATTTTAATATAAACATAATTTATAATACAAAAAAACTGAGCTTTATCTAACATTATGGTAAAAAAAAATAATATAACGCTTGCAAATGTTCGATAAACCACAAAAAATTGAATTATTTTGTTAATTTAGGATATTGACTTGCTGAATCGAATATTAAGGTTGGACAACTACTTTTTTGTTAAAAAGTACTGTTTGTTAATAATGGAGACTACAGCAAACATTACATTAGGTTTAATAAACACAAACTGAAAGTGAAGACTGTCCCTCCCTCCTCTGGAGAGAACAGAAAAGTTGATTCTTTTTGGGACTTGGATTTGTTATGGTGCCATATTATGAAATTCTGACTTTACCCCACGTTTAAGTGTTATAACCGGTTCCCATGAACATGAAAAGTGATAACCCAGTAACTTTGTTTTGGTAAGCCTTTCTCTGTAAGCGTGTCAAAAAATAATCCGATCAGATTTCGCTCCCCTTCTGTCTGACGTAGGAAGGGGATCTTATTATAATATTACCGCCCCTTAATCTGCACGTTTCCACCCACTGCGACACCATTTGGTTTTTGCAAGTGATAACAGTGTAACCTGTACTAACGCAATGGCAAAAGTTCGAGCAAAGCATGCAAACGGTTCTGTCTTTGGCTGCACAGACGAGCACTGTGAACTGTGTAAACTTGTGTAAAAGTTAAATATGACAGTATATCTATGAGATGAATCATTGTAACTCAACAATTACATGTATTCATTAACCATTCGGAAACGTCCAAGTACAGTCTAAAAGTTACAACCTCTTCCTGAGTCTCTCTGTAAGGCTGCACTCCACTTCTTATTTCTGAACACAAGAAATGGCACGTTTTTTGCTCACAAAAAGGGGCAACTTTGACAAGCTATAATAAATAATCTGGGGGATATTTTAGGCAGAATTTTCACAGACACATTCTGGGGACACCATAGGTTTATATTACATCTTGTGAAAAAGGGCATGATATGTCACCTTTAATATTGACTGACTTTGCTTTGACTTCCTTATGGTGGTATTTACCGTTGAAGAAGGGTTTGGCCGGTCCAGAACTGTCATCTGACTTTTAATGCACTTACTCTATTGTGGTGAAAACAATGACAAAGTTGATGATATTAAAACCATCTATTATGGTTATCCAAAGTAGAAAAACAATGTGGGACACATTGAAGATGCATTCATTTAATAATGTTTGACTTTGTAAATATTCATTAGAAAGCCTATTTGCAGTGAGGTTGAATGATTGCCAGATAAACTTTTTATCTGATAATAAAACGTGCATAAACTATGATGGAAACACATTTACTGAATAAATTCCTCGATGCGCACCAAAAAAGACGTGACTTTGGGATGAGACTGCATAACTGGACTAACCAGCGGACCGATCTCGTTGCACAGCATGTGAAATGCTGTTTTGGTCATTCTGAAATGCCTAAGCAAAGTCTGTCGTCAAACTGGTTCAGTATAATTGCCTCCCAGAACCGTCTTACATGACTGCGTTCCCCAACAGCCTCTGAAAGCAAGATAAATTCATTGAGTTCATAAATACTAATGTTTAAGTAATTCGTTATATACAAAATTATTTTAAACAATGACTTTTCATACTGCGGCAACTTCCTTTTTTCTTAGTGATATAATTTATCAGCGCTAGTTTATCATGAAGTGACTCTTCTGCCCACTGGATAGAAACGGTGCTTTATTCGCAAATGTTTTAAGCGATATTCCAATTTTACTGAAAACAAAGTTACATGCTTTGGATGGAAACGTCATAGCTACTGTATGATTCATTCAAGAGATTTGTTAAAAAAATGCTGATTCATCTAGTAGTGAAACAAGTAAAGTATTTAGAGTCATTGAATCATTCATTCAAACCATAGACTGTAAAAAATATGGACAATATGGACGTCTGTTACGTCACCCATATACTTTCTGAAGAAAAGTTTTAAGGCTGTTTATGGGGGTATGGGCAGCGCCATACTGGAAAATCTTGGGAAATACAAAATACAAATGTTCAGAAAGGATACAGAGGTGGTATGATGTGTTGTGTCAGATCATGGCCGAGACGTCAAATTCCACTCGGCGCAGCCCGTAATCAGCTGTCAATCAAGTTAACCGCCCTTATTTGTCATACATTTTATATCTAAATACGATCTAAACTAACGAGTTAGAAAAAAATTCACCCCTCTCACAGTTGTCAGGCACGCGGAACATATTGAAGATTAGAATAAAAGTCCATGTGACCAAACTGTAAAAACATGAATTTGTGAAAATGGACATTTTAACATGGGGTATATGGACATTTGCTCCCTTTTGGGACCGACCTCTAGCGGATTTTCATTGTATTGCAGGTTTTCGCACTTCCGTTCGCACAACATTCTTCATTTTTCAGATTAGAATGTTGCCGCTTGATTCAAACCAATTTTTCAATATAATTCATTTACATTAATTAAACAACTGAAATATATGACAGCAATTAATATTTTGTCATAACCTCTAGTCTAGTAAATAACATTTTATTTTGTTTAGTTGTCTGCTCAGAATCGTGGGAGAATCGTGATCACTTTGAAACAAAACAAAAATCACGATTCTTAATTAATCCAGAATCTTGCAGCTCTAGGTTAGTGATACACTGAAATTAAAATGGGACAGTGCTGATATGAATCACATATTGCTTTGATCATAACCCAGTGAATTAGACCATTATAGACTACTGTTATAAGAATGAGTCCTTTTCAAGTACTTCACACAATTTTTTTCAGCTCTTCAAAGCTCAAAAATCTGTATATTATCCAATTGAAATGTTATTTTTAATGTGATGGCCAAAAACATTTGTTGTTCATCCTTCAAAGATTGTCCCCATTTGTAAAACCAAGTTTCATGACGTAGGAAAACAACACTTGATGAAAAACAAAACCTCATACTTGAAAATTACAAAAGACATTAAATGACCACTAAAACGAGTAGATGGCTGCCGAGAAGCACATGTTAGCTCAGCCATTTCCACTCTCCCATTATAGTTTTTTTCAAACATTTTGCTTTTGAATTCGTTTTTTGTACATTGTCAATGTCAAATCACTATTATAACATTTAATAAATCTATTTTTGTATCTTTTTATAGTATATAATTGTTGGAAAAATCACAAGCCTCATAAAAAAGAAAATTTTCTTCAAAATTGCAAATGAAAGTAAACAGACTTTCATGTGCAATGAAAGTCTGTGTAGCCAATCACAGACTGTGATTGGTTACAAATTACTCAATGCTGCAAAAATACATTGTAATAATATACAGACACATTTGCAGAGCCGTTGAACTCACATGACACAAATATAACAATCTGTTCTCTTTAATTTACTTGCTTTTCTCTTATATTAATGATAACAAATTGAATGTTACACATAGCAATAAAACTCCATTTAGTCCTGCAATTAAAATATATTACTTACCATTGACCTAACCAGGCAGTCAAGGTATGGCATATTCAATTAACGCCCCTGTCCAGGACGTGAGACAAAGCTCACAATTTTGGGAATGCCCCACAAATGTTACCTAAGTATGCATGGCAGTGTAATGTATGCTAATGTGTGTAATATGGGGATGTTTCTGCATGGCTGAGAAATTGAAGACAGTTCATATCAGTTGAAGTAGGACTGCAACCATGAAATGTTTTGAGTTGTGTGTGTGGTGACCTATGAGGGAAAGCCAAATTGACAGCGGTCTGTGTCGCCCCTCAAGGTAAAAGTAACATGGAATCTTCTCCAGATATTAGACAGGGTTTCCTGTGTCAGCTGCTCACCTCCTCTGTCCTTATCCGCCCCCTCCTCGTCTAGTCTGCCGCTGTTGACCTCTGTAGGATGTTGCCAGCCCTCGCCGAGTATTGCATCAGCCTCCTCTCATGAAACTTTCATTCCATAGTAGTATCCCACAAAGCTCTACTGTTTAACTTATCTCATATTTACATGTTACTAACAGTGTCAATCAATCAAAAATAATAATAATAATAATAATAATACTTTAAAATTGTTCGTAATATTTCAGTTGCCAACCTTGTAAATTGGAAATTCAGAGCAAAAAAACTTACACATTGTGTTTAAGGTTTCTTTATAACAAACAGGTTTATGGGTTTGATTTATTTCAATTGTTAATGTTCCAAACTGGTGCATGGAACATAAAGGAAGATATTTGGAACCAATTTTGTTTCTATAGTGAGAGTCAGTGGGGTCCAAAACAACTTTGTTCTTTAATATTATTAGCAAAAAGCTGAGATGTTCTTCAACATATCATCTTTTGTATTCCACATTAGATATAATGTCATACAGATTTGGAATGACATTAATGATGCAGAATATATTTTGGATGAACTATCTCTTTAAGTGGTTAATGTAAAACATGCTGGATATTGTACAATAATTCAATTCATCATGTTCACTCGCTGTTTCTGAATCAGCATTTTGTCCCAGACCAGTATTGAATTGTTCTGGCATCCGGCCTGGAAGAATTTGCTTGTGATAAACTTCTGTATGCTTGTCAGAAAGAACTGGGTGACGTGGGATCAGTCCTTTTGAATAATGCATGAGTAATTCATGCATGTCTAGTAGGCTCAGTATTGCTGAGTAAGGGGCCTTCACACTCCCCAGGGGACATTACACCTGCATGAATGAACTATAGTGATGATGAGTTAAAGGATCTCCCTAACATTGTCATGACCTGCTTGCAAATTTCTTCTCCATCTCAAAGTTGAGAGACTGATGATGAATGAATGATAAGCTTGAAAACACTTTCGACAAAGCTGTTGTAAATCAGCAAAAATCAAAAGTAAATGAGTCTTTCAGTTTGGCTTACTGTAAAATACTATGATATTATGATTTAAAAAAAAAAGAATACTTTTATTCAGCAAGGATGCACTAAATGTATTAACAGTGACAGTAAAAACATTTATAATAAAATATTTCTATTTTAAATTAATGCTGTTCTTTTAACTTTCTATCCATCAAAGGAAATTAAAAAAAATGTATCATGGTTTCCACAAAAATATAAAACAGCACAACCGTTTTCACATTAATACCAAGAAATGTTTCTTAAGCAGCAAATCAGCATATTAGATTGATTTCTGAAGGATCATGTGACACTGAAGACTGGAGTAATGATGCTGGAAATTGAGCTTTGACATCACAGGAATGAATTACATTTTAAAATACATTCAAATAGAAAGCCGTTATTTTAAATGGCAATAATATTTCACAGTATTAGTTTTTTTTAAATGTATTTTTGATAAAATAAATCTAGCTTTGGTGAGCATAAGAGACGTTCAAAAACATTAGAGGACAATTAGTAAACATTATAGAACAATCTTCAGACGCCAAACCTTTAAATGGTAGCGCACTGTATGTGTGCTGTTTTTGTTTCCACATGCTTATGTTATGTTTGTCCACCCTTAAAAAGTCATGCCAAGTCCTCTCTTAAATAGAGTTGTCCACTTGGCTCCGAGACGTCTGCATTCTCGTGCCATTTTTACTTAGTTTTCTTACCCCTCTCCAATTTTAATACTAACGGCGCTCAGTGGTTGATAACTTTAGCTATTTACTAGCCATCAACCCTTAGCAACGAAGAGACGAATGGAAAAGACAGAGAGACGCAACTATTCTTAGAATTTGATGGAAAGGGGAGGGCGAGAGAATCAGCAGAGTGTGATGATGCCATCACTGATGAAGAGATGTTTAAGTGACAGGTGCATTTCCCCACAGTCTTTCCCTGAGTTTCATAAGATGTGTGTTGTTGGTATTGTTTATTTTCACATGGCCTTTACTCTGAAGAGGTAATTTGGACACATAGTTAATGTAGACGTGTGGTGTTGTGGGATTTTTGAAGATCCCCACATTTCTCCCACAGGCAGACACCATGAAAACAAAGGCTTGTTTATGTAGGATTAACTGACTGCTCTGATCGCTAAGGGATTAGGTATTCTTCGGGATTATTTTTTACCTTGGATGACTTCCTGTTTGAGGTTATGCCTTACAATCCTATTGAAGTCTGTTTATTTTAATTCGCTGCTCACAGCTCTGCAGGTCTCAGCCCAGCTTGGCGAGTAAAGGCCTCAGAGTTTTAATCTTGCATGTAGCTCACGATGGTTGCAAGGTGCAGAACACATTTCAAAAACCACTATAATATCTCTATCCAATGTTTATAGATTGTTTGTGGGTTTGAGCATATATATGCGAGTGAGAAAGAGCCGGCAAGTGAAAATGGGGAGCAGTGCCTGGAGGGAGAGACTTGTGTCTGCAGTGTCTCTACTCGGGCAGAATTTAAATCAGCTTGGCCCCACCCTAACATCTCACACATTCTCTTTGAAGAGCTGTTCAGTGCCTGAGTGTTACTCTAACATTTAATAACAGCTCAGCTGTAAGAGAAATAAAGAGACCTGAAGATCATAATAAGATATTTTTTAATGCACACATCTGTAGTAATGTTGTAAAAAGCCCATTATCTGTATAAAAGACACCTGCCAACAGTCACACTACAAACTCAACCATGGCCAAGACCAAAGAGCTGTCGAAGGACACCAGGAAGAAAATTGTAGACCTGCACTAGGCTGGGAAGAGTAAATCTACAATAAGCAAGCAGCTTGGTGTGAAAAAATCAACTGTGGGAGCAATTGTAAGAAAATGGAAGACATACAAGACCTGATAATCTCCCTCGATCTGGGGCTCCACGCAAGATCTCATCCCGTGGGGTCAAAATGATCATGATAACGGTGTGCAAAAATCCCAGAACTACACGTAGGGACCTGATGAATGACCTGCAGAAAGCTAGGACCAAAGTAACATCTGCAGTGCCGGATGCGTCCCCCTGCTTAAGCCAGTACATGTCCATGCCCGTCTGAAATTTGCCAGAGAGCATATGGATGATCCAGAAGAGGATTGGGAGAACATCATGGGGTCCGATGAAATCAAAATAGAACTTTTTTTGGTAAAAACTCAACTCGTCGTGTTTGGAGGAAGAAGAGTGCAGAGTTGCATCCCAAGAACAGCATACCTACTGTGAAGCATGGGGGAGGAAATATCATGCTTTGGGGCTGTTTTTCTACAAAGGGGATTGGAAAACTGATCCGTGTTGAGGGAAGAATGAACGGGGCCATGTATCGTGAGATTTTAAGCCAAAAACCTCCTTCCATCAGTGAGAGCCTTGAAGATAAAACGTGGCTGGATCTTCCAGCATGACAATGATCCCAAACACCTGGGCAATGAAGGAGTGGCTCCGTAAAAAGCATTTCAAGGTCCTGGAGTGGCCTAGCCAGTCTCCAGACCTCAACCCCATAGAAAACAATATTTCACAATGTTGTTTCACAATATTAGTGTTTTTGTGAGCATAGGAGACTTCTTTGAAAACATTAAAAAAAAATTACCAACCCCAAACTTTTGAGTTGTTGTTCTGGAAAATAAAGGTTTTGGCCCATTATTTGGTCCAGCTGATCAACCTTGTACTTTTGTTTAATTTAATTTTGATCAAACCAGACAATTTTCTGTCTGGTTCTAAAGATGGGCTACCTTTTCCCTATATTCAAAAGCTTGTTTTCAGTGTAACAAGAAGTGAAATGCTGTCATGTCGCTATACTTTTATGTCATGATTATCTAATTTTCTTAGGCTTCTTCTGTAAGTACTTGTACTGATGTACTTGATGCTAAGGCCGTGTGTCCACCAAAGCGTTTTTAGCCAGCTGAAACTAGACGCTCTGCTGAAGACGCTGTGCTTTGGGCGCTTGAGAGCGTTTTGGCAGCGCAGCGTTTTTTCTGTTGAGACGTATACAGAATATATGCAGCAGTTTGAATGTTGTGACAGTTGGTCGGTTTGGTTTAGTCCCGCCCCTCCTCCACTGTGATTGGACGACTGGGTAAAATGTGACAGTGATGAGTGCTGCGTTTTATCCAAAGTTGAATATTTTACAACTCCCCAGCGACCAGTAAAAACGCTGGGCGCTCGGCGCTTCAGCGTGAAAAAAACGCTCAGCGCCTCGGTACGCTCATGCCGTTTAAAAAACGTGGCGCTCCCATTGAAAACAATTGAAAACACATGCCAGGGGCGTGGAAAAACGCTTTGGTGGACACACGGCCTAAGTCTTCTGTACTTTACATTTCAAACTCTTGAAATGTGGCATAATAACGGCTTTATATTGAGCACACGTCGTCTGTGTTTCTGTTGCTTTTCAGCAAGATGTGGAGAAGCTTACAGACATTGAAAAACTCTACCTCTATCTCAAGTTGCCGTCTGGACCAAGCAGTGGCATTGAGAAAAAGTGAGTGATCTTACGGGTTCTTCTAAACTACTGTACACCCGGGCAAAATGAGGCCAATGGAACCTTTCACTAATAATTTCATCATCTTTTTCCATATTATTTTTTGCTAATGGTAGGAGAAAAACATCAGCAAAATAGTATCTGTGGCTAGCATCTATTCTGTAGTTCTAATTGTATTGTTTCATTCTTTTCTATCAGTGAGCAGAGCGCCATGTCATCAAGTCGTTCCCAGCAGATGCATGCATTTAGCTGGATTCGGAACCATCTTGAGGAGCACCCTGAAACATCACTGCCTAAACAAGAAGTCTATGATGAGTACAAGTAAGCCGGGAATTCTGGGCCATCTTGCTTTATACATAAACATTTGAGCCAGAGTTGGTTCAGGTTTAAGTGTATGAAGAATGTCCTGCACGTATTTTTGCACAGAGCTTGATAGTTGATATACTTTTGTTTTGTTTTCTGTGAGAGGTCTCTGTGCAAATTTTAATTGATTTATTTTACATGTGTGCTTCTCAGGAGTTACTGTGATAGCCTGGGCTATCACGCTCTCAGTGCTGCAGACTTTGGGAAGATCATGAAGAATGTCTTTCCCACCATGAAAGCGCGGCGACTTGGCATGCGAGGCAAATCCAAATATCCTTCAATAGAACTTTTTGTAACAATCCCATCCTCCCTTTTCCCAGTCCCCCAAAGCAGACACACATAGACGTTCCTTTCCCTGAACTCTGTGTACTAAAGCATCTGTTGCTGTAATTCATGTAGCTGCTAAATATAGATCAGAAATCGTTTCAAAATAAACTTTGAGTCCTTGAACAGTTTTGCCGTATAGGAAACCTGTTTACTATCGGGTGCCAAATGCGGATCTTCAAAAGACATTCAGCAAAGTTTTCATTAATTTCTTTTCAGCGTTGTTTTTCACGGAGGTACAGGCTATTTACTACAGTACTTTATAACTTAAAGGGAAAAAAAATCTAATTCATAGAAAAAGTCAAATTTGCTTTTGTTCTTGATTTTATTTTGAGGTTTTTATAGGTGATATGAATCTAAATTCATATTTCTGTTTTTGTGTTTTGTTAAAATATACCATAATTAGTAAGCAACATAACAACAACATGTATTTTAACTGTTACGTCTCAGAAAACTATCTCGGAAATGATTGGTTGTGTAACTGTGGTCATTGTTTTTTTGGTGTTGGGTAAGGCAGGATTAAAAGTATTCGTGAGCATTCGTGAAAGCACGAAAGCATTCGTGAGCGTGAATATTATTTTTAATTTCTGAGTGCGTCACTAAAATAAAACATGCCTGTTGTTGACGGTTGCTACTGCAACGGAAATCCAATCCTCACCAACTCTAATGCCCAAGAAAGCAACGCTTACATTCCAGTAAAGGACATCTTGTATTTTCTTATGCACGAGAATTGAATTTAAGCCCATGCTTTTTGGTGATTGATTTTTCCAAACAATACTGTAGTTGCCACCATATCGTTAAGGTTTTTGATGGTCATGTTTGATGTAATAACATACACCGTGTACATCTAAGAACAAAAACTGGAAAATATATCAGCTTTCATTCTAAGCTGTGTGACATGTTCATGTGCCAAAAGTTCAATTAGAGTGCATGAGATGGAAAACCTTCTGTAGGCCAACATATGGTCCATTTTCTTACCCAACCTTTTCATACTGAAGAGTGTAGATGCATTCATTAACTGTCAAGTACTGTGATGTGGTACTTTTTGTCTGCTGTGAAAGCTCTACGAATAGTCTTTGTTTGTGACCAACATATCTGCCCCGCATTGGCTTTGTTAGCCTCGCTAGTATTTTTTATTTTTTTTTCCATTTTAATTCCTGTGATTTAAAGGGATACTCCACTTTTTTGGCAAATAGGCTCATTTTACCACTCCCCTAGAGTTAAACAGTTGAGTTTTACCGTTTTCGAATGTATTCAGCCGATTTTCTGATATTTAGAAGAATATCAGTAACCAGACCGTTTCTGGTCTCATTGACATACAACATTCAATGGTCTGGTTACTGTCAATGAGACCAGAAACGGTCTGGTTACTGATATTCTTCTAAATATCAGAAAATCGGCTGAATACATCTGAAAACGGTAAAACTCAACTGTTTAACTCTGGGGGAGTTGTAAAATGAGCCTATTTCCAAAAAAAAAGTGGAGTATCCCTTTAATACCTTTTTAGATATGTGGAAATCCAAGCACTTTTTCTTGGTGTAATGGACAGATTTATTTCCTTGACTTCTGTGAACATATTGCTATAGTGGACTTAGGAAGAAGGCTTGTGTACACATGCCTTCTCTACCCAACCTAGATCTTCACAAATCAGGTGATGGGGTGAGTTACTACTCTTTTTCTACTCTTTTTTTTTTCTAATTTATTTACTCATCTTTTCTTGTCTTTTTTCTTATCTTTGATTCGCTGCAATTTTATCACTCTTACCATTATAATAATATTAAATATCTGTCAAATACCTAAAATTGCATGTGTGAAAGCCTAGAAAATGTGTGCTGATTTTTCATTGTCAGTGTGAAGTGTTTGAAGCTACTGGTCAACTGTCAAGTGCAGAAGATGAGGTGCGCATTGCCGCATGTGGGTTGGTGTGCGAGTGGGCACAGAAAGTGCTGAGTCGGCAGTTTGACAGCATTGACGATCTGGCTCGGTTTCTTTTGAACAGCCACTACATTGGAACTAAGTCTGTGGCTGCTCTTACTGTGATGACCGGTTCCCCCTCAGGTACAGTAAACTTGTGAGAGCCCAGCACTTCACTCCATGTACCTACACTTGGAAATGTCTCCATCTTGTGGCTAGCAAACACAAAACAAACCTAAAAATAAGTGCATATGTTTCTTGATAAAAAATGTATTTCATTTATTTTTTAATGTTGTCATAATTCTACAGCTGATTCTCTTTTTTTTCCCCACAGGAGCAAAGATGTCCATTCAGTCATCTGCATTCGCTCCCACAGCCGATGCGCACTCATTCCAGCCTCAGGTTAAAACCCTGGTCTCACCCTCAGTAGATGCCAAACAGCAACTACAAAGGAAGATACAGAAGAAGCAGCAGGAACAGAAACTACATTCTCCACTCCCTGGCGAAGGCCAGGCCAGGAGGGTAGATGGGGGCATAACTCTCGGGGCAGGGACAGGCATACCTTGTGGAAGTCCTGGTCTTCTTTCGCCTCAACCTATTGGGATTGTGGTTGCAGCTGTTTCCAGCCCCATCACAGTAAACAACCATTTTTACACAAAATTACAAAAATATCAAAAAAGTTCACATTTGAATTTATATTATATTCATTTTATAAATAATTTAACATTAACGCCTATTTATCTAATATTTATTTAACTAATGTTTCTCTTATTTTCCTTTTTGTATTTCAAGCAGGTTCAGAGGAGTAAGCAGTTAACATCTCCTAGCCCTCTTCCTATGGCAGCTGCTGACAGTAAAGTTCTTCCTGTAAACTTTCAAGTGGTTACCCAGTCAGTGCAGCCTGTTAAGCAGTGCCCCAAGACACCTCATAACATCCCAGCTAGTCCTGTAAGCGACCGGTCAGCGCGACAACGGTATGCCCAAATCCTGCCCAAACCATCTGCCTCAAGTGGCATCACCCTGCGCTCGCCAACCCTGCTTATCACCAACAGCCCCCTCAAGCCGGTAATGTCGACGCCGCACATCAGTTCGGTAAATGTTGTCAAAATATCTCTGGGCTCTAATGGCAGTGGTACCAACACACCAGCAGATACCCCTACCAGCAACAAAGTCAGACCTTCATCTGCTGGAGTGGCAAGCCTCAGTGATGATCCACAGCCAGTTACGCGTGTTCGCAGTGGGTCTATAGCTGCAATGTCATCTGTTTCAGCAAGATCAGGACGTTCAACCACAATGCCTGTCATCGACACTAAAAGAAATATCGAAGCCATAGTTGGAAGTGGTCAAGAGCAGGGTGGCACTAGTAGGCTGGCAACTACTTCAGACTCCGTCCGTGGTGTACAACAGTCAGGAGTTCTTAAACCCAGAGCGACTAGCGTACCTACTCCTCTTGACAAGGGCTCTCTGGGATTGTACATAGGGACCAAATGCAATGGGAGGACACTCCTTAGTGCCAATACTCTGACTGCTGGCAGTAACAATACATTTAACACTAATGAAAGCACTTTGTACCAAAACACAAGCAGCACTCAATCAGTCAGCAGTAATGCAGTTGTGACGTCACCCAAAGATGTAGTGTTGGCATCCAAGAGCCCTCACAAGAGACCTGGCTTATGCACTGATTTGAGCCCAACACCTGTTAAAAAAGCCCACATTTCTGTGCTATCAGCCAGTGGATCCGATGAACAGAAGTCTGAAATAATGATGAAGCAATTTCCAAGATCATGTACTCCAATCAGGCCAGAAAGTGCACCTCTTACAGCCATAGGCAAAGCTACTTCAGCTCCGGTCAGGAATACTGGCTTCCAGACAATTTCCAGGCCACAAAGCACCTCCCAGGGAAGATGGGAAGGAGCTTCATCAGTTGTGGATTATAGAGTTCCTGTCCCCTCTACATTAAGTCAGGATACATCAGTAGGGAACACAATGTTTCGGAGTGTTAGCAGGCCGCGAAGTATCTCCCAAGGGAGATGGGAAGGATCTTCAGCAGGAATTGAAGGTAGAGCTGAGCTCACCCGTACGGTTAGTGCTCCAGGTTTAGCATTGCTACAACAAGTAACAAAAAACTCAAAGAATTTGCTTATAGATCAATCCGAAGACTCCTCAGTATATGAACTGAAGCGTGTGTTTTGGGATAGTGAGCCACAAGATGGCACTCAAAAACATCAAGAAGTCTATGGTCCGCGAATGGTGTCTGAGCCAAAGCAAATGTCCACCCCAGTGATGGAGCATGTTCCTACGATTGCTCAACCCTCTCCTGCCAACCAACAGGCTCAGATGATAGACTATGGAACTCAGGCCAACGTTGGCTACTACCCCTTTAATGATGATGACATGACCCAGGATAGCATTGTCGAGGAACTTGTACAAATGGAAGAGCAGATGAAAATGAACAATAGCATACAAAGTTTCAGCAACTGTGTGGATATTTCACTGCAAGGCCAGCATCAAAGCATGCAGACTACCATAATGTCTACCTTCCAGACTAACACCCTGTACTACAGCTCTGCTCATAGCAGGAGCACCCCAATCCAAACACCCACTCCGACACCTACTCCCACTTCGGAGATAATGGGAAACGGCCAGGGATTGATGCACGAAAGCCCCTGTTTGCGCCTAGTCCCCACCACTCCGGTCGACAGTGCTCTTGGAAGTAGTCGACAAACTCCTATTGGCACGCCACACTCCAACTGCAGCAGTAGTGTCCCGCCCAGCCCAGTGGAATGCAGGAACCCTTTTGCATTCACTCCGATTAACTCCAGCATCACTGGATACCATGACGGAATAACTGTCTCCTCGAGCCCTGTCAAGCCCATGCAAAGACCAATGGCAACGCATCCAGATAAGACTAAACTGGAGTGGATGAACAGTGGGTACAATAACAGTGGTGGGAACTCTAACAATTGCATTAGCATTCTGCCCAGCTACCAAGACCTGGTAGATGACCACTTTCGAAAGCCTCACGCCTTTGCCATCCCGGGCCAGACCTGTCAACCGCAAAGCAGACATCATGACACGCATATCAGCCGCTTGACACCCATTTCACCTGTCCAGCATCAAGTGGCAAGCATGGCTAGCCTCAACAAGAAAGAGGGTTTTGCTGTCCCAGCACCCCTTGACAACAAAGCCACTACCACCTCGGGGTCTGGAACATTTCGTTGCCGCAGCGTTAGCCCGGCAGTCAGGCAGCGCAACTTGAGTGGGACTCAAGCTCCCAATGTTCCCAACTCTGTGGTCTCTCCTTTCAACTCCCCTGTAACACCTGAAGTGCTAAACATATTTTCTAACTTTGACCCTGATGCAAGTGTCAGCAGCATGGCACAGAGGAGTCAGTCCGTTCCAGTCACCGTGATGATGCAGTCTGAGGTTCTACCAATGCAATCAGGCCAGCAGATTAATACCAAAAATATCACCAACGTCCTCATCAGCAAAATGGATGTCGATGGAGACGACTCTGTACGTGGCCTGGGAATCAACAACATGCCGTCCAACTACACTGCCCGCATGAATCTCACCCAGATTCTGGAGACCACCACAGTGCCCAGCTTTCCTGGTAGTGCCAGCCACCAAGCTCTGATCTCACCTTGTTCATCAGCCTTTGAGTCCCAAAAGCCTGGTTACCTCATGAAAAATGCCAGGGAGGAGCCGATGAGTTTCTCTGTAGACGAAAGCCAAGCACAATCATCCTCAGGGGAGCACCAGCCGTCACAACAGCACTTAGGAAGACGGCAGCTCCTTGGGCAGGAACAACAGAGTCAGGCCATACTGTTGCCTCTACAGCAAAACCTCCAACAACATCAGAACCAGCAACCATTGGATTTAGACCGAACTGTTAAAGATCTTTTACATGAGGAAAGCTTGAAGGCTAGCTCACAGCTTGTGGATCAAGGATCAAAGCTCAGTGCTGGGGGTTCAGAGTTTCCCAGCGATATGCGACTAACCTCTGAGCTCACCGGTGGCATAAATGACTTAAATACATTGGACACCAACCTTCTTTTTGACCCTAGTCAGCAGCCAGGACAATATGAAGACTCAACACTAGAGGAACTGAAGAATGACCCACTTTTTCAACAGATTTGCAGCGAGACTGTGAATTCTGCTGGCTTTGACTGGTTGGAGAGTAAAGACCAGGCAACAGTGGAAATGTTGGGTTAATTTGTGCTTTTGTGTGGTTTTTTAATATTTGGATAGGTTTCTACGTATGCATTTTTCAAATCACATTGATGTATGTATTCACCCCTTTGTTGTGCACCACCTACTACAGTAAGCCCCTGGACATCGTGATACAGGTCCATATTGAAGTGCCAGGCTGAACAGAAATTATTGTGCTTTCAAAATTGTTGGGTTTTTGTCTCAATGGTTAGTGCAACACAGTCTAACCGGGGAGTGCTGTCACATTTTACCTCCTCTTTCCCACCAGTTTTGTAAAGAAAACCCACCTCAGAGCTTTACATAAGGAGTCATCAAAAAGCTTTTTTTATGCCTCAACACTGTTTCGTGCATTAATTTACGCAACTTTTTATAGTTCTTTGAACATTTTGCAGTCAAAGGGCATTTTATTGAAAATTGGAAAGTAAAAATTTCCTTTTAACCCTTTATCTTAAAGAAAAATATTTGTATTTTGAGGTTACACCAGCTGTATGGGGTACTTTACCTCATCTAATTAGCTTTTTCACTTTTTCAAGAAAATCGGTGCTTCCATTTGCAGTAAACCATAATAAGTGACAGCTTTGAACATATTACTGTAAAATCTGTATTGTCCTTCAGTAAACAGAGAATAAGGGAAGAGCGCATCAGCTTTGTTAAAGGGATACTCCACCCAAAAATGAAAATTCTGTCATTATTTACTCACCCTCAAGTTGTTGCAAACCTGTATGAGTTTCTCTTTAAACAGAAACTCATACAGGTTTGCAACAACTTGAGGGTGAGTAAATAATGACAGAATTTTCATTTTTGGGTGGAGTATCCCTTTAAGCTTTCAGGTGATGTTTAATATTGAAATATTTCAACTTATACTAGCAGCAGCTGTTCAAAAAGTAATAACTTGTTGGCTCAAATTGCAAATTATATTTGTGTGTAATAAGATAAAGATATTTGCAGATTCGTTCTTATTGCCACTGTCAATTGGGATGTATGCAGCTACTTGCACAAAAGTGTTTTTTTGTTTTGTTTTTTTACATTAGATGGCTGGTGATTAATATTCAAAATGAATAAATGAGTGCACTTTTGCTATTTAATGTTAAACAGGTATATGTTAATATTTAACTAAATTGAAATCTATGAAAGCCTTTTTTTTCAATATGCTGTCCTGAGCTGCATCTCAGGTTTCCCCCAGTCTCTAGATTTAAAGAGATCATTTAGATTTTATCCCACAGAACAGGCTGTGATTTTTATTTTTTAATTTTTTTATACACAATCGTTGAATAATAATGGCACTGGTTATTGCACTAGCCGGCACCTTTATATTGTATTTGCAATTTGAATATGACTGAGATTAGGTCTCATTTTAAATGAAAGAATTAGAAGGAAAAATGGGGGAGGGTTAATAGTAACTGGTGAAACCAAAATGCCAAAGTGGATTATATATATATATATAAATTAGGACAGTTTTCAAAACTATCTCAAATGTGTTTTTATTGTCAACTATGCATTAATGAGGCTAACAAAAAGATGATAAGCCACATATTAATTCCCCCCCCCCCCCCCCCCCCCCCCCCCCCCCCCCAATTGATGTCATTTACCAGTTTGCATAAATGATATTCATTGACGTATATATGCTCTCATGCACATGCCTCGTTTTGGCATTTTCAATGACTGTTTTCTATTTGAGCTCTTCATTCAGGAACTTATTTATAACATGCACTATTAAAGAGCCTTTACCCCTTAATCAAAAGATCGTACCAGCTGTAAAAACATCAGGAAACTGAAATTACCCAGATCAATAAACTTCTAATAAATACTAATAAACGAACTCGGTGCTAATTTTAAAGCTGGAATGAAGACATTTAATTCAAATGGCCATTACCGTACCATGCTGTACTGACGCACTCGATTAGTTGACTGCTTTCAGAATATCAGCGCATACACTTTGTTTCTGAGTGTGGTAGTTAAAGTCCATCTTAGCCTTACGTCCTTACCAAAGACAAGTTTTGGAGTTACGGAGTAAATGTTGAAGTAATCGCCACTTTCAAATTGAATCATTACCCCAGCTTTTAAGGTGCATGTTTTAAAATGAATTTGTGGAAATATCATCCAGGTTGAAATGGGGCCAAGATTGTGGGGTTGAAAAGTGAATTTGTTATGTGAATGCATAGTGGCATTTGCATAAGACTGTAGCACTTGAATTTTATCTACTGATCATGTCAGACTTCATACTTCTGGTATTTGTAGCAGGACGATTCTTATGGGATGAAGAAAGTGGACTATTGAACTTCTGTTTGTGATGCACTGTAAATAAGCTCCATTTATAAAAGCGAAAAAAAAAAAAATTAACAATGTATTACCAGTTTGACTAACACTCATATTGATAATAGTGATCAATGGTCCTTGACAGTTTTTTTGTTTTGTTTTTGTTACAATTAATATTTTACACAACTAGACATCTCTGTATAGATATAGATGTGTGTTTTAATTTAAGCATTGTTTTCTATTTATTATTAATTGGTTTTTCAGTTTTTTTATTGCATTTTGCAGAAGAGTGCTTTTGTGTGTGAATATAGCATGGACTTTAAAATATGTATTGTGATTTTATATTATGAGATTGCATATCTTTTTTCTTTAGGGATTAACACTGGAAATGTAACAACTGGAAGTTCTAGTGGTTCCTTTTATTGCACTAATTTCTTCAATGAGCTTCTTTGAGAATATCAGTGCAATACATGAAGCCTCAGTAGACTGTTTTGAAGAACTACTTTTTGGAAAAAAAGTCCTGTGAGGATCTTGGTGAAGAAGTACTTAGATGTAAATAAGTGAAAGCAATTAAAATGTTTAATTAACTAATTTGAACATTTAATAATCAAATGTTCATTGCATTATCATTATGCATTTGTTGCGAATCACTGTACATAGACTATTTAAAGTAACAAGAATTTCTGTTCAACAGAAGAAATTTCACTTGTTTAATTGTTTTGAAATAACTCAGACAATGTTTTTTACATTTATTTTAAGTCTTCATGTACTATTTCCTTCCACTTAAAGTATGTATGTGAACATTTGTTTTTGAACAAGCACTACTATTTCTACTTTAATGAAGAGGCAGGCCAGAATTGTGACTGTATTATTCACTGACCTGGTAAAACTTACGTTTCCTGTGTCTTTCTTTCTTACCTTTGCTATTCCCTATGTTGTTATTGTTTATGTACAGACTCTTTATGGTAGTTTGATAAATTTAAGACATTTTTGCAAGATTTTCTTCATTCTTTTGTATTAAAAGTGCTTACTGATGTTGAATTTTTTTTAAAAAGTGGTTTTAAAAACCAATAAACATTTTGTAAAGTATTGCAAATATTCTGTTCTGTCTGTAGATTAAGTTACTATATATCTAAAACTGTTCCAGGCAATCTAAAAGGCCTGGGCCCATATTCATAAAGAATCTTAATGCAAAAAGTAGCTCCTAGTGACAAAATTCTAAGAAAATTATTAGAAATGTAGGCATTTACTCTTAAAATTAAAGAAAAAATCCTAGTAAACAAAAAAGTAATTCAGAAAGAATCTTAACCCTTAAAAGAGGTCTTAAGGTCAAAATTGTTAGGAGTACGGATGTGGACTTTTAAGAGGCTTAAGAGTTTCTTTAGCAGAGGAGAAAATACAGAGAGGGAGAAGAAATGTGTTGCAATAGATGACAGTGAGTTAATAAGATGCTATTAGTGTGGTCTAGTGTTCATCCATTAACTGGACTAACAGTAAACACTGTTCTTCTGTCCAGTTGGGCTTTCTCATCTTCCTCGTTTTTTTATTTATTGTTTGCTATATTAAAACCAACATTCAAACCACCACTTAAATAGACAGCAATCAGTGTAACTGGAAAGAGTGGAACAATTTTTATCATTCTAAGCCAATCAAATACCTTATAGGAAATTAACAGCATGGTACAAAAAAAAGGATTTATAGAATGTATATAATGTGTGTGTCTGTGTGTGTGTATGTGTGAGTAAACTCTATACTTAAAATTGCTCATTTTTTTTCCCTTCTTGGACAACCAACCAATCACAGTCTTCAAAAGAGTGTGTCATATATAGCAACGGGGTCAACCCCGTCTACTCACTAAGATGAAAGTTTTTATCTTTTCCTTACTCAGAGTTTCTCTCAGATCAGTCCCGAATCGCTCTTAAGCTAAGACTCCTACGTAAAAGTTTTTTAAGCTAAAGTTTTCAAGCTGAGTTTTCAGAGAGGATTCTTAGAATCTTTATGAATACGGGCTCTGGTTGGCTTGTGTAAAAAAAAAAAAGTATTTAAAGGTACAATATGTAGGATTTTTCATATTAAGAGGTCGCTAACCTCTTAATATAGCAAAGGCGTAAATTGATGACAAAGCATTAAGCTGAATTATCGATCTTGTCGTCAAGCTAATGGATCTTTTATGGATGAGTGAATACTTTGTTTTTAACATGACTGTGTTTGAAGCAGGGTGTGATTGCAAATGAGACGTATACCAGCGCCACACGCAACGCGAGTCCCGCGGATATGAAGGAATAAAGACATTTAGTTCTACCGAACTACCTGCAAGTGCTGAATTAATACTCACACAGGTTAGTTTATTTGACGAATTAGAGACATTAAAGACGGACATCGGAAGTGTGTCACAGAGCACAGAACCATTTGCGAGAGGGCAAGAGCTGCGTGTTCCTGGCCCAGGCAGAGAGCGCAGATCACATGGCGGTCTCCGTCGCTGAGCGGGGCTCTGAACAAGCCACAGGAAGTGTGAGGCATCTTGAAAAAGACGCTCGCTGTTTCTTTTAGACAGTAAGTTTTGCAAGAAAGGATACGTCGCCGGATAGCGTAGTTCGCACGGATGGCTGAAGGTGGCAAAGAGTCCATAAAAGCAACAAGAAAAAAAATATTTCAACGTTTTTGAGGAATTAGGTGATTCAGATTTGTCTTGGCACAGCTACTAGAATATGTACAACTGTCAGACTGTCGTCAAGCTCAGTTGGAGCCTGCGCAGTCGCTCAGAAATCAGGCAGGAAGTGCAATAATCTGGCTTCAGTTTTCTCTGTTGAAATCAATAGGGTCGCAGTGTCCATTTCTTTTACTCCTCACTTTTACTCCTTTCTGTTGACTCCTCACCCTTGCTCACATGCCCCGTTTCTTTGCTTAAAATTGAAATTTTCTCACGATTTAAAAATAGTTTGAAACATTTTGGGATATTGTTAATAATCTACTAAACAAAATATATAACTTTGGCCTAGAGGTTTTGGGATATTTTACTGCGAAAATCATACATATTGTACCTTTAATCAAGGTTGTCTATGAACCCTAACCAGGGTGAGTTTCCCAAAAACATTTTTGTCTCAAGTGCTGCTGAATTGTGTTGTAACGTCGGAACTTGCAGGCTATGTTGACTGATAAACGCACAAATGACCTTGGTCATTAAAACCTAAAAAATCTATTGAAATTTATGAGAATCATGTAACACATAGTCCTGCTCCTTTTTTCATTTTATATTGCCATTGGGTGCCATTTTTGAGAAACATACATGCATGGATATGGGAAAATGGTGTTTATAAAGCGCTGATTGTTTCAAGGGAAGGAATTAAGTGATTATCGTTTGGCTGGTGATGAGTCATTTGGTTTGAGTGAAATTTGAACTCAACAAACAGACTCATCACAAATACAACTTTATCTGACCAGCAGATGGAGCCATAACACATAGTTTTTCAAATCTGTACGCTCACAGTGAATACTTTTTTTTTTCATAAATCAACATGTGAGGTTGTCAAGAAGATCATACCCTATAACGTGCTATTGAGTTTCTTTATATATATATATATATATATATATATATATATATATATATATATATATATATATATATATATATATAATTGATTCTGTAATTGTGTAAAAGTGACATAATAAATAATATAAGTATTTTATTAAGAACTGCACACTACTCGTAATACTTTTACCATATATTTCATTTCTATGACATAAATAGTAGAGGACTATGTCGCTCCGACCTAACGTAAACATTGAAGTTCATTCGGCCTGTTTCCTGATGACGTCACTGCTCTGCTCTTTAATTTGACTACAGCCCGAGTTTCACTTCAGTATTGACAGTGGAGCGTGTAGGGTCAGTCGCTTTTCTCAAAACACAAACTGAAATCTGCGGTGAAAAGCGAGTTTAACTTGTAGACTTTGTGACCACGGATGAACCATGGCTACAATAACGTGTCGAGTGCAATATCTGGAGGATTCAGACCCATTTGTGTGCACAAATTTCCCCGAGCCCCGCAGACCTCCGCAGTATGACTTGAACGAGCATTTGCCGCTGAACGAACAGATCGCCGGTGTTCACAAGCTGCTCGAAGCACCTTTGAAGGTCAGTGAATCTCATTTGCCTCATAAAGGGGTGCTGCTGCTTACCTGCGCCGAATGCCTGATAAGTGTCAGCGTGTAAAGTTGACTGTTTTAGGCATCAACGCTCTATGTAACTTAAGTTAACGCCAATCTAATGTAATGGGGTTAATGTTTGTAGTCATAATCATTTGAAAATGGCTCGGTTCATTATATGAATTAATAGTCCATAGATCAACCTCCTGGTAGCATACTGTGTGAGAGTTTATGGTGTAACATTAATAGTGGGAGGGTGTCGGAGTGCACACACATCTGAGTGCTTTTGACGAAACATGTTGTTTGTCAACATTAGGAGGTCAAAATAAATAGTTTTACTTTTATGTTAATTTACATGGAGGTTTGTTTCTTTTACTGTTACCATAATTTAAAATGTGACTGTTAAAAGCTAGGTTTGAAGTTAGTTTATTTTGTTACATTCGTGAAAATCAAAGTAATGTTAGGCTATTTGAAAATAGAATGCAAAGGATTACAACGTGTTTATGGATTATGCCCATATAGTACAATGTTTCATGGTAATTCAATTGTCAATGGCCTCATCTATGGACATTTCTAGGTCAGATGACTCCTCATTCACTTGCCATATTCAAGATACTGCCTTATAAAACTTTTAGGCCAGCTAAAACCAGACAAGACCAGCCTGACCAGCTAAAAAAGCGTTCAAAACCCCTCTAAAACCAGCCTGATAAACCAACTATGACCAGGCTGGGAGACCAATAGTGCTCAAAAGAGACCAGCCAAAACCAGCCTGACCATCTTAGGCTGGATTTTTCAGCAGGGAAACAACACAAATAATACAGACTGTGACATTAAAAAGAGTAAAAGTCACTTGTTTTTCTAAAGTAACACTGTCTAACACTGACACTCGCTGGTAAAGTTAGAGCGGGACACCACATCTTGCTTGCTTACCCTGAGCCCATTGAGCGAGCGTGCGGTGGGTTTAGTGGGGGGTAATTGAGATGAATGGGGGAAAGTGAGTGACGTAAGAGGAGGCAATGCCTCCATTGCGATGTGATTGGATATGATCAGTCATGATTGGTAAATTCCACCTCTCATATTCATGCTCATTCACAAATCGGCATTAATGAAGATGATGATGGCATTAATGGGAAGGCTTATTGTAAAAAATTCATCCACTTAGATATTAGAACACATGATGATTATATATTAGTGAATGTAAGTAACTCTTTGAGAGAGTCTCCAGTGCTTGAGCTCCAGAAATGCCTGCAGCTGGAAAGTGAGTTGATGCGGAAAGGGTGGGACCTGTAAACAGAAGATAAGCTCAGCTCCTCAATCAACCCATTATTACAGCACAGCTTCAGATGTGACTGCATCAAACAGTACCATATGAGAACAATAACTTCTCTTTTAGAATAGCTGAGTTATAATGATGGCTGATTGTGAATGAGTGCATTTTCATACGCATAAATGTGAATGTGTTTCCAGGTTTACATGTTTGAGATTGGATTTTCACTTTTATTTTGTACTTGTGGTATAGTTTGTATCTTGTCAGATCAAAATATGTGAAAAGGACTCATCCTCCAGTTGCACAGTCTATTTATGTGTTGTCATGAAACTATGTTAGGCAGTGATGTTCCTCTGTCTGTCTCTCTCTCTCTCAGTTAGAGGAGTGTGCACTGCAACTGGCTTCTAATGGCAACTATCTGGATCTGGATTCATCATTTGCTGAACAGAGAGATGATCTGGAGCAGCTCTATGAAGATGTGGAGTAAGAATGAATTTACATTTTGCCATCCAATCATCTTTCTCTCTTACTTTTTCTCTCTTACTTACTTTGACTTTTCCCAGAGATGGAAACTTGCATAAAGAAAAATGAAAAATAACCCGAGACTTAACTTGCCTGACTTTCCTTCATCTTCAAAAAAGTTTCCTTCATCTTCTCAAAATAGTGTTCACTCACATATGGAATGAAAACAAAAATAAATGTTCAATAGTGGCATTTACAGAAAGAAATAAAAGTTTTTTTTGTTCTTAATTCCCTCCCTTGCTGACTAAAATAAATTGTTCATTTCAAAAATAATAATGAAAAAACTCTCATACATTGTTTCAGGGAGGAATTCATTATAATCAAGGACATACTTGGGACAAAAATTATTGTTCAGCAACAGAGTTTATAAAACTAACTAAATTCAAAAAAATAAGTAAAGGTAAATGAGTCTTCACTCGGTCTCAAATCTTAGTCTTCTGTCACAAATCTAAGCCTAGACTTGATGATTTGGATCTGATAGACTTTAGACATGGCTTAGACTGTATCTGAGACTCAAACATGTTTGCCTCCTTTTCACCCTTCTTATAGTTTTAATGAGTAGGAAATACAGCATAAAGTTCCATAAAAGTGAAGGAATATTTCCATTCTTGAGTCAGTCAGAGTTCTTAGTCACATTCAACAACCAAATTTGGGAGAATCGTTCATAATGTGAATGTTACTTACTCACACACAGATATTCTTAGTGAGGCCAGAGGGACGAAATTAGTCAGAGACGCTGGGAACGTGGCTACATAATGATAGAGCGTTTAGAAGAGAGAGTGGATAAGAAAAGCTTACAACACACTGATTTACCTATTTGTTGGGATGTGCAACAATGTAATGGTTAATCCAATTTTGACCTCTGGGGGACGTTATATCATGCATGCGTTTATCAGCATTAGCTTTAAAAGTGATGTTTTCAGCACTGCCCTCTCTAATGCTATATTTAGTTGTCTTTTATTACATGGTGTCATTAGACTATAATCATGAGTTATGACATTGGATTCTCAAGTATCTTTGGTGGTCATGTCCTGTAGAACATTTGTATGTTGGCTTTGTAGATTCGATATTAAAGGTTCTATATGAAGAGTTCAGATGCAAAAGCCTCTAAGTGCCATTTGAAATTTTCTTCTAGAATGATCATTTTTATCAAGCTTGTATATTTAAGTTCAGTGATTTCACTTAAATGGCAATGATAATTACCTATTAATTGTTATTTAAGTGAAATTAATGAAATCTTAAATATACAAGTTTGATAAAAATCATCATTAAAGAAGAAAATTTCAAATGGCATTTAGAGACTTTTGCATCTGAACTCTTCATATGTAACTTATTTTATAAAAATGAATCCTTTTTTATTGCCTGTGTTTGAAGGGGTTGTAATCACACATTGCAATGATCCACTTTTCGGGTTTTGCTATTACCTCTGAAGGCCAATATTCATATTTATATGTGAGGTCTCCGGGTCGGATTTCCTGCGAAATCCATCGGATGTGACGTGCACGCGCGCTCCCGAGCCTAGCTCTATCCTCTCTATCCTACAGTCAACCATGCGACCAACAGCACTTCAGCTGACGACATGGAGTCTGATAACCCCCCAAAACGTCCTGTCTCCAGCACAACACAGACTCCAACACAAACGACTCATAAATATAAAAAACAAAAAAAGTTGTATCTGCTCAAGCTCGTCAGGCAAAACGTGAATCTGATCGACTCCGGACGGAAACGCGGATCAACATAGGAAACTCATGTGAAATGAGCAAGATAAACACATGACATTGAGAATGTCAATGTTCCAGGACAACAAAAAGTAGGTGCTTTAGGATGTAACTTATTTTATGTACTAGATCTACTGACTAACGTCACTCATCCACTACTATCATATTGTTTAAACACATTTCCAGACACGTTCAGTACAGTAATGTCACTTCCTACGATCTTACTGATACACTGAAACTGTTCAGTTTAGTTCACTAACCGTTTTCGTTATCATATTATACATTCACCGATGTTGACATTGCTGATTGTTAAAGATACATGGTTAGTGTGGCCGGTAGTAAATGCTCGCTCTTGAGATAGATCACGCACACGAGCACGAGCACTCTTGTTGCATTCTGAAACATCCCCACTAGAGGCTGCTAGAAATTGCATAGAGCACCTTTAAATCTTTAATCTTTGAGCTTATATATTAATTCTTAACATGCTCCATCAAATAAATTAGAAACTTTTCTGTTTGTGAAGGTGCAACTGCTAAAATTCACGCCCTTTGGGATACTTGACTTAAGATCGAGAATGGGTTTCGGCCAACACACTCATGGCTGTTCGTAACTGTTTTACGTTTTGGTGAATTTGTGGCTAAATCGGTCTCATTTGCCAGATTTTGTATTCTGTTTACGCCCCACTGACGGTTTGGTTTAGTGGTGGACCTTCATGCTTGCTTTCTTTCAAAAATCACATTGTACATATTTGCTATATGAAATCACCACCTCGTACATTACTTAGTTACATCACAAAAGTGTACTTTTAGTCCAGATCTAATTTAGTTTGTGCATGAGAAAGTGGCATTCAGTTTATTTTAGACTATTGTTTAGCTCCCAAGATTCATTTACATTTTCCTTCAGCTGATTCAGGAGATTGATTGAAATTCAGTTTTTGGTTCATACAACTGCATCCAATTCTCTAAACCTCTAATTTACAGTACCTCAGAACAAGTAAAGAGCTCCTATCATAGCATTTGAAATGTGCCTATTTTTGTTTTGGGAGTTCCCAAAAACAGTTTAACGTGCATGGAAGGATAAAAAACATCTATTTGTCTTATAATATGCATTTATTTTTACCTGATTTGCTCAACGACTCCCAAAAGATTCGTTCGACGATTCATTTTCCCAAACACCTCCTTTGAGCGAGGCGAATCTGCGGCGATTGGTCAAATGACCCAGTCAGTTGTTATTGGTAAACCGTAGGCAGAGATTGTCGGAAAAGGAACGCCCATCACCATTAATGGATTATAGCTTGTCAAGTGTTGAAAATTGTATACAGTGTATGAAAAAACGTGTCAGAAAAAGTGCACTTTCCACATGGTCCCTTACTCGCGTCTCCGTCAAGAGCGAGCTTTCCCGGTGAAACTCACATTGCGGGGGCTTTTGAGGGGCAGTGCTTATTATATAGAGCGAAGTCATATTTGGCTAAGTCGTTTAGGAGGTAATTGCCATTTTTCAGTGAATGTCTGGGGAATATCAAAAACAAAACTAACTTTACCCCGCTTAGAAGCTGCGCGGAGTGTACACAACACACACAACACAATATAACTATATTGTGCATGCTACAGAAAACATAACCGCAAACATTATTAATATTACTTACAGATTGTGATTCGGAGGAGGACAAACCTGATCCATATACAATGGATACTGAGCCCTCCTTCGGGAACAACCGGCTTGCGAATCCACATTTGAATTCATTTATGTTTTTGAATGATTCGTCGATGAGAACACAAGGTTCGGGCATTGCAAATATGAACTCTAACCACTGATTCTTCACATGCTCGTCCCTGGACAATGAAAACAAGTGGCTGAACGGTGTTTGCAATGTAGAACACAGCGTCTTCTCGACATGATGCGATTCAGCTGAAGTATTTGAATGTGTTCTAGACTTCAAGTTTAGACTTCCATCTGCGCGCGCAGTAACTGGGCGCGGCCAATATGCCAATGTTTCGTATCTACGTCACTAAGAAACGGCTAATGACTCGTTTCAAAAACAATTAATTTCATAAACTCGGAGTCGACTCTCACTTTTGAAAGACAATAACTTTATATACGGTGCACTTTCAGATATAAATCTTTGCAGGCTGTTTTCATTCCCTTAGAGCTATATTCCACACTACATGAACAGTCATTTTCAAAAATCCATGATAGGGGCTCTTTAAACATTGTTTTTTTACTAATAAGCAGTGTGCACTTCTCTAAGTTGTGAGTAAGAGTGACGCATTGATTAATTTTCTTCTCTTGTTCCCTACCCCCGGCTCGGTCTTTGTCTCTAGTGTTGGTGAAATGCTCAACTTTCCTCAGCTAAAGGACATGATTGTTGAGTTTGTAGTTTTACATGTAACATTATTTCAGTATTAGACGTAAAACATTATTTTATCCTGCCATTGTAAAGGATGTGCGTCTGACAGAACAAGGTAAAATCAAGAACATTTCTATGATGTTTGTAGGTCTCTACACATCCATCCGTTTGTTCCTCTGACCGGATGGAACGGAGTTGAAACAACGCTGCTGATTCTGTTCTAGTCAGGAAATGCACTGATAACTCTATTCTCTCTGTGTTTGTGTTTAGTCTTTGACACTGTAGCTGAGGAATTCCCCCATTTTGTGTTTTTTGTTTTGTAACAAAGACAACCATGAATTTTCATCTGATAACAGATAAATGTCTGTTTGATGTCCACAAAATCATAACTTTTGAATAAGTATTTGATTTCTCATTAAGGATACGCTTTTCTGACATTGCTCAATCATGCTCAAAATGCTGATGAAATCAAATCTACACGGGTGTATTCCGTTTAACAGTTTTTGGGATGTACCATGACTCTTAAGTGGGATGGTACTACTGTGACAGTACAGCTTGAAGAAAATGGCCCTATTTAACTCTCTAGTGTAGTGTGGTTTATGTTTAAGAAGAACGATGTTAAGTCCTTTAATATGTAAATTACAGGCTAATTTATAAAGATGTTTGACTTTGGACATATTAAAAATGCTTGAAGAAATGTCCGTATTGGCTAAACCACAAACAATGGCTGGACTAGAAGCACTAATTTGATATTAATGTTTATCTATTATTAATTTATTCGGGTTAAACCGTGCCAAACTCTTATGTAGAACGCCTGTGATCCCCCCTGAATGTTCACCTTACCTAATTATGATGGGTATCAGTTTCACTAAATCATTTACTAGCGTTGCTTGGTAACACGCTGTCATTGGACACATAGGCATGAGTGATTTCACACAGGCAGAGCCAGCAGTGCAGTGAGTGTGCTGACCACAGATTAGACTGGCCGTCTCAGAATACACTGAATACAGCAAAAACACTAAACCGCAGATCTAGAACTCTGAGTCAGCTCAAAATGAAGTATTGCATAACTTTGGTACTGTGATACTTGTACTGATATATATATATATATATATATATATATATATATATATTTTTTTTTTCAGATTTGTTCAGTCCTAGAGTGTTATTTCTAAGAGTAATGTGAACTAAATAGAAAAGCATGTACAGTCCATTCCACTCATAAGCTTGGGATCAGTTTTTTGGAAAGACATTTTTATTCAGTCATTAAAGACATTCTTTTTAGTACTTTTATTCAGCAACGATGCATTAAATTGATCAAAAGGGACCGTAAAGACACTAATAAGGTTAACCTGTTAACTGTCACCCCCCCCTTTTTTGAATAGACATGAAAATGCACATTTCGAACTTAAATGGTTGTAATTCAAGAATGCTTTGGAATATAGACATATGATTGGTCTTGTTTTAAAGAAGACATTTGGCAGATTTTTGTAGAAGTGAAATAAATTAAGAAAGTGAAACAGAAAAAAAGTTATAGAAGTTTGAGTTTATGGAAATGTACAATGTAAAAATATTAATTATTCATATTTTACATAAAATATATATTTTCAAAACCTGGGCTACTCTAAAATGGCAGAAAGATCAAAGCCAAAAATCTGAACAAGTTGTGTTTCAAATTTTAGGTTGATATCTCAAAAAATGAGCTTTCAGTAAGATTTTGTTTGAGCGCAGTACCAAACTTTTTCACTAGGGCACAATCAGACTCCATTACTGCCCATATAAGGGCGCCTGCATATCCATTTGTGTTTTAAGTGATATGAACCATTATTTTCACAATTTTCATACAATTTCTGAAGTAGAGATCCTATTCAGAAGTAGCATGGGAAGTTTGGCAGATTTTGATATGAATTGAACCTCTAAGAAACACATACAAAGAACACGCATGTAAGTCATAGCTAGCTGACACGTCACAAATGGTGAATTTATTATTTTTTTCTTGATATTTCAAACTTTTCAGACCTTTTTTTTCCAAAATAATTGAATGGATTCTATATTTTGAACTTTTGGCATGAAAACAAACTGAGGTATCTACCATTTTTTCATGATTTTTCATGTTTACTGCTATTTTAAAATAAAGGTCTGAACACGCCTTATGAGTATAAAAATATTCTTGTTTTATATTGATAAATTATGGCTCCTCTGTAATATGTTTTGAAAATCAGTCACCAAATATGGAAACTAGAGATTGTAAGCTTTCAAATGATATATAGTTTGTCAATATTATTTAAGGTATTTACTAAGATATTATTGTTTTAAAAATATAGTGGCAAACGTCCCACCTGTGGGACGGTGACAGTTAAGTGATAATAAAGGTTTCTTGAGCAGCATATCATCCTATTAGAATGATTTCTGAAGGATCATGTGACACTAAAGACTGGAGTCCTGATGCTAAAAAAAAATCAGCTTTGACATCACAGGCAATATTAATATAACATTTTTAAATATAAATAATATTACAAAATATTTGTATTTTGCTGAACTCAAACTTTTGATCATTATTGTATTTTATCAAGAACTGATTCAGCACAAATTAAATTTTTCTTAAGCATGAGACCACTGCTAAATCTGTTAATCTTGTTCAGCTCTGTCATGCACTCAAACTCAAGAGATGTAGTGTATGTGTCACTCACCTAAACCTCTTAAGTCTAAGGGATACAACTGTTGGAATGATGATACAGTATTTTTTTTTTAATTTCTTACTCACTGCCTCTCTTTCTTCTGCCATGGACTTTTTTTTTATTCCTACTGACTTGATATTTTGGTCATGTAGAATGAGTATGCATTGATATAATAGCACTGTACTCTTCAGAGAAGGCCAAATATATTGTAGCATTATTATCAACACAATGTCACTAATGTAATTGAAAATAATGATTCTTTGCATAACAATATTAATTCGGTATTGTGATGCAAAATCTTGCCATATTTTACAATGTCTTTTTTTTTTCTACAGTGTAAAAGTAAAAGTAGTTGACCATGTTTACATGATGAAAACTATAGCAAAAAGCAACTCGTTGGAGGACTAGTAGCTGACTCCATTTCAGTGAAAATACCATTCTCATTATGAAGTATTTTTAATTGGGTGGTGAGGTCATATTTTTTCTAACTGCACAGTGTTTGCATTTGTGGGTGCATGTGTTTAAAGCATACATAGTGTGTATGTATTCGTAAGCTGGCAAAATTGTAGCCAGAGCTCCTTCAGGTTCACTGAAACTGACAACAGGAAACGCGTCATTTGAAGCAGCAGCACTTGGAAAGTAGAAGACAAAACTGGAGTGTGTGTGGCGTGTGTTCCTGTTTAAGTGTCTTTGTGACTGGATGTATGAACCACACAGAACATTATGCAGAAAACGTAAGACCTGGATCAGTCCATTTTTAGCCACGAACACCCTTGATGCATAGTTTCCATGCCTGTTTACTCTCTCTTTCCATACCTTAATCCCTTCTGACCCATATTCACTCTTCCTGACTCCATCTCCAGTCAAACTTCAGTAAAGTGTATGTGTCAGCAACTGGAATAATGACCAATTCAGAATGTGTTTTAAATGTACTTTGCTCCATCTGTAGTATTATTCAAGTAGTGAAAGAATTCAGGTGAATAGAACTTGTCTAAAATGCTGATGATGAGCATAAACTGGTCGTTTATGTGAATGAAATTTATTGAGTTTGCTTTTTTTTTTCTTTCTACAGAAAAGGCAAAAAGCCCATCTTGATTCTCCGTACGCAGCTCTCAGTGCGGGTTCATTCCATCCTAGGTAAGAGCATATGCACAATAATACGCCTTGATGAACGTGACAGATTATTCGCACGCTCATTTCAACGTTTGTATGTGTTTTGCTGAGGTGGCAATTACGTCATCTCTGGCTTTCCACTCTGGCTGTTGGTTTAGTTTGTCTTGGAGAAGGAAAAAATGGGCTACATTCTCCAGAAATGCTGAAATGATATTATCTCTGTTCCCTCAGTTGGGATCATTCCAACTATATCCTCAAATTCTTCGATGACACCCTTCAGCAAGCTAGCTTCTCATTGTATTAAAGTAATGAACATATTAGTGTCACACTTGGGTTAGTCCACCCAAAAATGAAAACTATGTCATCATTTAATCACCCTTATATTGTTCCAGATGTGTACAACTTTAGTTCATCTTCGAAACAAAAGAAATCTGAGATTTCTACCCGTTAATTGACTGTCTACGTAACTAGCACTTTGACGCTTCAAAAAGTTAATAAAGAGATACTAAAATCCATATGAAGTGAGGGGTTTGGTCCAAATTTTCTCTTGAGACACAATTGCTCTTAGGCTTTTATTTACATATAAACATTCTTCAACACACATCGGTTGTGTTAAACCAAAGCTCAAGCATTGTCGTGTTGCGTAGCACGTTTAGGCTTCAGCAAGAGGTTTCTTCTCGTGCATCAAGCAGGTTCAGTTGAGCTTCTGTTTGTTCACTGATCAATGTTAATGTGCAAATATAAGCCTAAATTAAATGTGTTCATCATATAAAGTGATCAAGTCTCTTCAGAAAATTTGGAGCACACAACATGACTTTTGCCCAGATTTTTGTCGAAGTTTCGAGTTTGGACGAGTTCAAAACTCAACGGATGCCAAATATCAGAGCCAGTCTGTGAGAATAAATGTTGTGAAATTTTAGCTTCAGACTAGAATGCATTGTTTTCATTTTTCATGCATCTCCTCAGTTTCAGTAGAACAGCCCTAGGTGTGTAGTGTTAAGTTGGAAGGGGTAGTTAAAGGGGTCATGAACTGGCTTTTTAAATTTTATTATATTCTTGTCTGAGGTCAACTTATGTCGTTCGCTTGGTTTTTGCATTCAAAAACATCAAAATGAATAAGTAATAGGCTATTTTGTACCCTAGTTTTTAGCCTACCTGAAAAACGCATGGGCGTCTTTTTATGGGCGTCTCGCACTGAAGACTTGAAAGTAAACGCCCACTGCTGTGAGTGGAGAACAGTTTTGCATATTACAATGAGTTTCAACTCACCCGTCGATGCATGTGGGGGAAATTGTTTTGAAAACGTCCAATGTTGTAAAATCTCAACCAGAATGATTGCCCATACATGTTCGATCCAGAGTCCGTGTGTTGCACCATTCCTGTCAGATCCAATATAGACGGCACAGCACCGTTCTTTACTCTTAATCAGTCTGCAAATCCAGTCTTGTTTACAAAACAATCCTCAGTGAAATGAAGCGAACAGACGACGATGTTTTACCCTCATCAGCTGGAACGTCATTAAAAATAAAGTTTATCAATGCAACCCTATTGGAATCCAGAGGAAGCTTATGCAGCGACTGTCTTCTTTCACAACCAGGCACTGCACAATATTCTGTATTGCTCGGTAGCTCGATCTGGTTTGTCATCATGAGGTAGGCATCTATGTTATTTGGCTATGCCAGTAACGCGCGAATCGTGGGGGGTGGGGGGGGCTAAACAGGCCATATTGAAGCAGGCGTTGATCTTCTTCTGCGGGGGTGGTGTTTTATCCTCTTTGACGTCATAGAGCTGGTAAGTCGGCTTCAGCCCCTTCAGCTTACCCCGCTGGACCTCTAGGTTGAAAGATTGTCAATGCAAGTAAATGAGAGAAAATAATTATTTTCTAATCCCGTTTGGATTTTGCAATGAATGTTAACGTATGTTGTTTGTGAATTTTTTTTAGATAATGTTTCGTGTGAAGAATGCTACAATTTAGCGGGTAGAATTTTCATACGGTTATACTTTGTGTGAGAGCACTTGTGGACTACAACTCTTTCGACGTGTTTGATATACATTACCCCCGCTAGCACACGGATCCCGCTAAACATGCCTGTGTCTTTGGTGCACTTCACCGCCTTCTTTCAGGGAGAGGACAAACTAGTTGAGCGTGGTGAAAACCGTGATTTGTGGAGGGAAAATGTGTTATGCGGCTACGTCACATATGCGACGTGTAGTCTTTCTCGTTATGTCTATTCCACAACTGCTAGCCAAAGAATCATACAATATACTGTCAAACTCGTTACATGAGAAATTATATAAAAAATTCACAGACAACATATGTTACATTCATGCACGGCACAATTCAAACGGGATCAGAAAATAATTATTTTCTCTCATTCACTTGCATTGACGCTTTTTCACCCAAGAGGTCCACTCGAAGATTTACAGATGGGCGGAACTTACCAGCTCTATAGTTTCCCACTTTGAAAAACGAGTCGTTTACTGAGCCTGGTGTCAATGAAAGCTTTTATTGGATTAACAAGGACGTTTTCAGTTCTGAAACTTACAGGATATTCTTATAATATCATGACCTCTTAGATGTCAAAAGCTCAAGGAAAATTTGATTTCTCAGTTCATCACCCCTTTAAAGAATTACCATTGTGAGTGTTCCCTCTCCAGTGATGCTTAGAAATTGCAGAATGAATGACAAGCCAATCAATGTGACGTTAACCAGAACACTAATCAACATCGCTATCTGCACTCACTGTGAGTTGGCAAGTTTCATGCGTCACTGTAAACTTTCCTTTGATCATTGTTTTTTTGAGGCAGAAAATATTTGAAGCTATTAAAAGCATTAAGGCTTTAGGCCAGTAGCCATGACATATAGTCACGTCCCTGCCCTTTACTATCCACTTTCAGTAGTATTGTGGGGCATAAGGTGATCAGATATGCTCAAACAAGAAAACAACTCTCTCCCCTCTTTCTGTCTGAATGCTTGTCTTGTCTTGTATGACATTATCCTGATTATTTTTTTTCTATTCTCTGTGTGTGTGTGTGTGTGTGTGTGTGAGTGACACAAAGAGAGTAACATACCTCAACACAGGTCAGACCGGTCCAGCCCTGGGGTGTTTGGGTCACTGTATGGTACACGCTACACAACACTCCCAACTGGCTCTGATGGTGTGCTGTGTTATACATTAATCTGCAGAACTGCTTTTGTGCTCATGCACAATTGATAGATTTAGCAGTTTTACATGATAGATTTCTATTTCTAAACTTCAGCTGTGTTGTAATAATTGAGGTAACGCTGAGTCCTTGCAGCTTGTAATTGTGTTGTCAGGAATGTCATGTGGAATGTTTAGGTATTCAGTCACATTGCCTGATTGTTTTGATAGTGTCTCTGCATGACATGTTTTTACTATCCAGATCTAATATGTTTTTTCCCATTGAAATGTTATGTTATATTGAATGCTTAAATCTAAAAATTCTGTAATTCTTTGAAGTGTTTAGTTTTTTTTTTTTTTAAACAACCTTTTTAACTGGGAAAGTTATAACAACATTTGGATCGGTTTTAAATCAAAGAGAACTTCATTCCACTTCAGTCCAACCACCACAGAGCAGTTGTAGTGTCTGGCATACTTTCAGTTTGATTAATTGAGTCTAACTGTGCTCGCACTTTCACTCATTTGTTACAAACAAGTGGCCAGGCTTCGTTCCAGTGCTCGCTGTGACTACATGGTCACATGACTTTGGCTCTTGGTTTGCTCTATTGATGTTTTCATTGCCAGCTGGCCCAGCCAATCGGGTCAGAGTAAAATTAGTGGCTGATTTTACTGAGATCCAGCATTTTAATGAAGGAATTATTATTAGTCATGGCTGTTTTTAAAAAAAATTTTTGATCTGTTGGAACTGGAAATGGCTCGTCACTTTTCTAGCAATGTCTTCTTTAACAAAACTATGCATACGAATTGGTCTTTAGGTTGCATGTGTTGCTGCTCCTCCTCCAGTGATGGTTTTTGAATGATGATTAGCTGAATCACGGCTTGCTTTTCCCACTTTTACATAATTCATATTTTTTTAAGTGTGAATTGGGCTTTTTTTAACACAGTTTGTGTTTCATACTATTACTAATCTCCAGAAAGTGCCTCCTGTTCTATGTCAGAACACTGTGTTCCTTTCCATTTTGGATCAGATGTGTCCTCTGTTGCTCTCTGGTGCAGACATAATTTATGGAAACAAAAGAATCCGTTGAGTTATTTCCCGGGTATCTGATGGAGTGTGTTAAATATCCATACAGATTTATAACTCCGCAGAGGCTCATCAATACCTAATGCGCTCATTGTGTCTCAAATAAGTGCTGTTGCTCCTTTATAAAACCGACATTAAGATTGTGGGGGTGACTAAGCTATTACTGTATCTCCCTCTGTTTTCCCGTTGGTTTAGAAATAAGCTGATGCTGCATCCTGCATAGTCATTTTTGAATAATGAAATACTTCCCTCTAAAGAGGAATTCAAATGTTTTAAGTGGAAAGAAAGAAACAAAGAAATAGCACTTTGCACAGGTTCTCACAAAGCAATGTAATTCATCATATCCTGTACTCAATCAAGTTTTTTTTTCTGCTAGTAAAAGTTCAAAGCTTTTCTCAGAACCCTCAGCATGTAGGTTCTTGCCATATTTAAACTTTCCGCAACTGCATAATTATAATATCATATTACAACAACAAAATTTGTAATGTTTAAAAACGGAAGGGATTCAGTTTTGAGCTGCACACTTTTGCATTAGCTTGCATTAGCTTTATTAGCTTTGGTGTCAGTGGTTCTCAATTTAAAAAGAAAAGAAAACGGGACAAACTTTTAAGTTGGCTTAAAGATTAATTGCAATGATTTAAAATGGGACTAAATGAGCATTTAAAATTCAGCCAAAACAACTAAAAATTCACCATTTAATTCACCATCTGTTTAATTCCCACTGTATTGAAATACCTGGATCAGGGAGGGACAGAGTTTAGCTCCAACTTTGAAAAAAATCACCTACCTGTAACTTTCTAGTAATCCTGAAGACCTTGATAGCTTGTTCAGGTGTGTTTGATTAGGGTTAAAGCGAAACTCTGTAGGACAGTGGCCCTCCAGGACCAAAGTTGCCCATCCCTGACCTGGATATTTAAGTGTGATATCTAGACCTCAGAAAGTCAAGTAAATGAAGTCTTATAACTCAATGGCCATTTTATATTGATTATATATATATATATATATATATATATATATATATATATATATATATATTCCGTTATGCCATCTTTATATGTAAACATTGTGAGTAAATATGACTTTATAAAGTCATAGGACTTTTTTTAATACTAAGTCAAATGTAGCCTTATATTGATGTGGATAATGGGGTATAAATATAAAAAATGGTTTGTATTGCTTTAAATGGCCCTTTTTGGATTTCTGGTTTCAGACATGCAATACATGCAGTTTGTTTAGTGCTTGATTAAACTGCATGGCATGTGTAATATTGAAGCAACAATACATTGCTAAATAATAGATTGTGATGTTCATAAAAACAATAATTAGCTTCGTGTGCTTTACTTTAAATTCAAATCGTTCAGAAAAATCACTTTTGATAAAGCTCCTTTATAGGCGTAAGCTCAGAAAAGGCTGTGGTGTTTTTAAGTGTTTCCCAAGTAATTGTCAGTAGGAGGAACAGTGTCATTTAAATTGGGCAACAGGAAATGCCATTCTGCAGATAGGTCATCCCTAAGGCATCAGGCTTCTATTTCTTAATGTTTATGTGAGGCTGGTCAGCAGCACATACTGTTCAGATTTGAGCAAAGCCAACCATACGTCCGTCATTAGCATTCATTCTCTAACACCTCTACAGGCCCCTCTCCCTTGCACTGACACGTGCACATGACCCACAGGTTATGTTCATATTCAAGTAAACATTTTATTTAATCACTTCAAGTACTGTTTCAAACCTTGACCTATACATTGACAGCTGTATTGGGCAAGAAAAGATTATTACAACTTTAGTCTGTTTCAATATAATACAATATCAGTTTCATGCCGACTTTAAGTAAATTGCTGCCACCCCGCGCACTCTTAACCCACTTATATACCTCAAATCTCTTCTTGTGTGAGCTGGAGAGAGTTAAAAATTTAAGCTGTAGATAGAAGAAACACAGTGACTTCTGGATCTAACTTGGCTGATCTGCTTCAAATCCTTTCGTCTCCATACTGCAGACTTCCCACAGTCATGGGAAACCTGGAATTATCACGGAGCATCCCAGGCCTTGAAAGATCATGGAAATGAGTTAAATCTTTATGGAATTGACACTTAAAAAAAAAAGATATATATTTTTAGTGAATTTAAAAGGAGTAGTGAACCCAAAAAAGTCAGTGGGGTCCATTTTTGAGCTGAACGCAATGGATATTAAATGGGTGAAAAATGGTTGATATATTAATTAAAATATCTTTAAAGAATGAGGATGAATAAAAAGTTGTCAAAAGGTGTGGGAACGCTGATATCAAATGCAAACTGTTAGCCTGTCTCTAATTTCTGCATGTCAGCCCCACTTGTTCAGACTTGTTAGCTCTCATGTTGTGTGCTCTGAAAGAAAAGTTTATAATCTGGAGCTCTTGTAAGTTTCATTGACCTCAGTGAAATGTTCAATTGAAATATTATCCACCCCAGACTCTTACAAATGTAAATAATACACCCCCGCCTCCTCAATTGCTCTGAGCTAGTTTAAGCATTGCTGGCAATTGTTTTGTCCACCGGGATATGAGGGTGGTTTAGCCGGACCCGCATCCTTTTGGAGTCTGTTTATAAAATGTTTCTGTGTAGAGATACAATGCTGAATGCCTGCAAGTACTCAATGTTCCAGATTCAATTTTTATTTTTCCTTTCAGGCTAATCAGAAGCTAATGTGCCAACACATGTACTGTGGGTTACCTAAGTCTGCAAAACCCTGGAACATTTTTCCATGATACTGCAAATCCAATTTTAGCTCACCATCTCTTTTTTTCCCCCCTCTGTGCCCAAGTCATTTATGACCATTAAAGCTTGATCTCTCTCTGTGACTTCTTTACTTGCCTTGTTCCTCATCCAGTTGATAGAGTCTATCTAAAGCATCACACTCATCCCTGAAGCATTTCACATCCCTGTGTTGGCATCTCTCTGGGGACTCCTCATGCCCTTGGTGACTCATTTAGATCACAAGCTTTCATACCTAGTGAAATTCTTCTATAATACTGGTGTCATGATATTTTTTTTTGTGAGCCGGTGCTGGTGTCAAATCTGCGTCAGGATTTGTCAGGAGACCAGTGGATGTACTAGTCATTAGCCTTTCTGAGTCTGAGTTTACATGTATTTTCCCAACTACCTGGGATTCCCAAACTTTTTGCCAGTGCTCTTTGACCTAAAATGGTAAATGGTAAATGGACTGCATTTATATACAGTAGTGCCTTCATAGACCTAATGGCCACCAAAGCGCTTTACATTTTGCCTCACATTCACCCATTCATACACTCATTCATACACCGACAGCGGTGTCAGCCATGCAAGGCGCCAGCCAGCTCGTCGGGAGCAGCTGGGGTTAGGTGTCTTGCTCATGGACACCTCGACACTTGGTCAGGTGGAACCGAGGATTGAACCACCAACCTTTCGGTTCATAGACAACCCACATGAACCACTGAGCCACTGCCGCCCCACTAAAAATATTTACTCCATGAGATTTTAACTTAATGTTTTACTTAATATCACATTCAAATGTTTAGTTTTAGTACATGGTTAAATTAAATGCAAGTAAAAAAGTAAAATATTTCATCTTTTTAATTTTTATTTTCGTTTTTATTTAAAAATGATTTATTCATTTAAATTGTAAATTTTTATGATGAAATTACTATAGCTTTTTATCATCACAAACCCAAGTTTTTGGAATCCCTGATCTATGAATTTTGAATATTTCACAATACTATTTATTCGGCAGTTGGTTGATTTGATTGACTTAAGATAATCTGAAACTATGTGAATTTTCAACTGTTAATATGCACTTGAGGGAGATCTCCTAAATTGTGTCATGGAGCTACAATTTTCCTCCATCATGTCTTTGATGTGAGGAAACACATGACCAAATGGTGTTTTTGCAGAAAGAGTCTTTCTGTGCAGATTTTGACTTGTGAAACTTCAGAACATCCACTTCAGGTTATCACAAAATGCAGATGTTGAGTTTATGTGCTTATCGTGCATTTCCATTTAGACAGAATGAATACTCAGCAAGTATGTATAATTCACAGTTTTGTGGATATTTCAATGCATCTTTGTTTGTGGAAAATGAATTGTAGATGGAGCTAGCAAAACACCAAGATAAATGGTTCGATTGCCATGGAGATTGCCTAAAGCTGAAGCAAGTCGCTTTGGATAAAATGTCCGCCAAATGAATGAATGTAAATGTAAACTAAGTTTGCATGCTAAGTAAAGTCTGCAAACATGAAACCATTAAGCAAATCATGTCAAATTGAAATGCATTTTTAAAGGTTCTCAAAATTTTTAATGGTGTTTAAGCTTATCTTCAAGGAAATGTGTGCCTTTTTTCCACCCTCTCACTTTTGCAAGGTGCCAGGCACACTTGGCTGTTGTCACAAGTTCAGCTAATAGTCAATCCTTATCACCAACTTAATGTATTGGCAGCAGTGACAGAATTATTTCATGCCGTGGTGCTCTTGGCTCAACATTCACAGCAGTCCTTTGACCAAAAAAGTTCTGTAAATAGCTTTTTATTAGTAGAACATGTGCCGTGTTATTTTAAAGAGATGAGAACATTATGGACAACACAATCTTTAGTCTCTCCAGTCTATCCCTCTCTCTCTCTCTCTCTCTCTCTCTATATATATATATATATATATATATATACTAGTTCGTAGTTTTTATGTCTGCACACCTGGCATCAGTTTAAAGTCATTAGCTTAAAACTGGATTTAGGGCATGCACGTTGTTACTCTTATGACAGAAGCCAAGATCTCTACTGCAAGAAGTGGGGTTTGAAGTCACAGAAGGCAGTGAGTGATAAAGATCTGTTCGTGTGAACTTAAGTGGACACAGATAGCCAACAACAGCACAGTTCTTTGGCTGGTGGACAAAGCTCTAAGCTTACACATGATGCTGATAATACGACAGTTGAATCAGCTGGGTAAATGTCTATCATTTAGCATGCCAGTCACATTTTAATAAGAGTAAACTTTCCCAATTTAGGGACCATTGTAATCGTTGGGGATCAGTAACTATTAAGCACTAATAAATTTAGGTTGTCCTGTAGCTGATGTCTCTTGTTGAGCTAAACATAATTTGCTTTTGTGGTCTCATTTACTGGTGATGATGTCTTTAAAAATGGTCGTAGATTCTGGGAATAATTTAGATTACTCTTTTTGGCAATGTTCTCTGTGCATGTTTTCTATTGATGAAGATCAGAAAAGAGAAATTGTTTTTCTAGTTTGCCCTTATAAGGCTGTACAGGCTCTGTCTTTTAAATGGACTGCAATCAGGTATCCAAAAGCTATTAATACGTTTACACTACAAGGATTTGTACAGATGACAACATTATCAAAATCATCCCCGTTCACATGGATCTGTGAAAACTACTAAAAACGCTGCATTCAATTCAATTAAAAAAAAAAATTATTCATATAGCGCTTTTTTACAACACATTTTTTCAAAGCAGCTGTACAGAATGTGCATTTCAGAAATTTACATAGAAAAATACAGTTAGTTAATCATGTATTAATTTAAGGGATAACGTAAATCATCTCTTCACAGGCGTTTAGTCATCTCATCGCAGGTGTTGGGGCATCTGAACTCTCTGTGAGAGGCTAGATACAAATTGGAGCTGACTAACGCTATTTACCTCGGGACGATAGCGTCAGAAGAAACAGAAGAAAACAGCAGAAAATCAGATGAGAAATAATTGGGATAGCTAGCTGCTGTTCATAATATTAATGCATTTGATCTGATCTGAACAGTGGTATAAAAGGTATTATGTGAATGCTTGGCTAAAGAGATGCATCTTTAAAGAGATGCGAGTCTGAGCCTCGAACCATATCAGGAAGGCTATTCCAGAGTTTGGAGCTATTTGTGAGAACACCCTCCCTCCTTTAGTGGACTTAGATATCCTAGGAATGACCAGATGCCTCGAATTTAGTGATCGCTATGGATTATAAGGCGATAGAAGGTCCATTAAATACACAGGAGCTACACCATTTAGGCCTTTAATGGTCAGTAGTAGTACTTTGTAATACAGAACTTAATAGGTAGCCATTGTAGAGATGATAAAATTAGTGTTATATGATCATATTTTCTTGATCTAGTGAGAACTCTAGCAGCTGCATTTTGGACTAACTGTAGCTTGTTTATTGAGGATGTAGGACAACCGGCTAATAAAGCATTACAGTAATCTAGTCTCGAGGTCATGAATGCATGAACTAACTTTTCTGCATTAGAAACAGATAGCATGTTGCATAGCTTGGCAATGTTTCTAAGGTGGAAAAAAGCTTTTTCTTGTAACATATGAAATATGATTTTCGAAAGAAGACAAATTGCGGTCTAGTATAACACCCAGGTCTTTTACTGTAGTGGATAAAGTAACAGGACATCCTTCTATATTAAAGTTGAATTGTAAGAGGTTTTGTTTTACTAATTCATTCATTCAACACTAATTCATTTAGTGCAAATAGTCTACTGAATCTTTCCTGTCCTTGTCGGTACGTGGGAAGCAGTCCAGACACGACGATCAGGCTCCTGTAGTCCTTCTTCAGAACCTCCATCTGCCACAGCCTGATGTCGTTCACTCCCGTGTGCTGCACAACAGCTCTGACGTGCTCGTCACCGCTCAGGATCTCCAGAACCTGTGCAGCGACATCTAGAACACGAGCACTAGGAAAGCAGTGAGTGCGCACCTTACCTTTACCTGAGGAAGCACGGACGTGACGGACCATGGAACTGCCGATAATTACAGCATCTTCGCCTTCCGACTCGTTATTCCGACTTGTTTATAAATCTGACAATTAGTTGGCACTGTCAATTTGTAAACTAAGACTATGCGCACATATGCATTCTTTTATTACAGTATTACTTTGTCTTCTGGGTAAATTTCATCTTCACAAAGCCAGAACCATTCGTTGTAGTCACGTTTTACTCATGTGCATGACGTCACCGTTTTCATATATTTGTGTTTGTAGTTTACTCGGAGATAAGGGTGTCGTTTTCAAAAACCTGCGCTTTGAAGCCCGTTTTCAAAAGTTTGCGTTTTCAAGCCACCAAAAGGCTGTAGTCGAGTATATGAATGACCAAAAACGCATAAAAAGTCTTCTGTTTTTTTGTTGAAATGTGTGTCGGGTAAACAGCCCTTTAAATGTCTAACCTACGACCCTTTGTTGTGGCACTGCTAAAAGGGACTCATTAAACTCTCCATTGGAAACCTTCACCCCTGTAAATTTTATTTTATATTTGTCAATATGCAATTCTTTTGTCTGTATGGACATGCAGCATTTGGGAGGCATGTGTAAACAGGTCAAACAGAGAGTTTCTGTACTGCCATTGTTTTGCCCTGCAGTGTTAACCTTTGACCTGCCCTGGAATGGAAGCCTTTTCAGATGTTCTGGTTTAGTTCACACTCCCACTGATGTTAAAAACATAATCTTCACGGCAACTAAGCCTGAATATGTTGCATCTTTGTGTCTGTTGCTTGGGTGTTTGGATGCCTGCATCACTTTCTATTCTTACCTTCTTATGGAATAGAGCAGTATAAGGAACCACTGCTTACAGCATATCAACTTTCAGAGGGGCAGGCCCTGAGAAAACATATGAATGGGGGTTAACTGAGGTAGAAGATTATTTCCATAGTCTTGCCAGACTGCCACTGAGAATAGCACTGTGTTTGGCAAGAAATGCTGCCACGTTTGTTTTCATTCAAATGTCAAGCCTTCAGTAACCTGTTGGGAACATTTTGTTTTGCTACATTCAGATTATTGAGGTTGATCTTCGTGTTTAACAAGTGCTTAACCTGATTTGAAAAGATAATTAGTATAGCAAAATGCTGAAGAAGGCCCTTCTGTGGAAGCCAACATGGTCCATATAATGTATTTACATGAATCACTCCCTATCTGATTCCCCAGTCAAAGAAAACCAAAACGTGCATGCTTGTTTAGTAGTGTGTATGGAGGTTTTAGTTTTTGAAAAATAAGTCTCTTATGTTCACCAAGACTGCATTTATTTTGAGCAAAATACAGTAAAAACAGTAATATTTACAAATTAAATTGTAAAATTAAAATGTAACCTATTCCTTCGCTTTCGGTCTTGTGAACTTACAATGCCTGCTGCCTGCAAGTGTCCATGACACCATGGGTTTCCCAGGGTACAGAGTCTGCCGACAGTCAAAGTGGCGTAATGAAAGTACAGAATTGTAGAAAGACCGCAAGTGTTTAGGGTGCCATTTGGGACAGGGCCACTGTGAATCCTGATCAGTTTATGTTTATATTTTTGTCTTTGTAAATGTCTGATCCTAAATTAGTAGTGCTCTGTGTTTTCAGGCCGTTGTAATGTCCGTTGTCTTCCCTTGTCACTTTTCTCACGTTTCCGTTTCCTGCCCATAATGTCTTCCTGTGCTGAAACCCTCATACAATGGGCTGCAGGACTGCCTGACTAATAACTGCCTGTCTGGAGGAATACTTTCCATAATGCTGATCTCATATCTTTTACTCAGGATAAACTGACAGGATGGCCTTTAACAGTTATTGTCTTGATTTGTTGGGCTGTATGGGTATCATTGTAATATATTTATCCCAAAGACCCAGTCTAAATGGTGTTCTTGAATGATTCTGCTGTGTGAAGATCAGTTATACTAAATCACTAAATTTTTGTCTAAAAGTTAACATTAGAGACATTGCAAAATATATTTTACTTGTCTTGAGTTAGGGCAGTACTGTTAATGCAGAAACAGAGGGAGAGGCCTTGTGAGAATAATCTTATTCAATGTGACATGAAGAATGTGCCAAGTCACAGTTTCTCTCAAGGATTCTGTGTCCTCTGTCATATTTGGTTTTGTCACTCGCTTATCCTCAGACGAACCTAGAATGATCCATCCTCGAACCAATAGTGTACAAATTACAAATTATAGAGTACTGTTCTTTTGTCTCTGTTTGACCCTGCATGTGACCCTACCTGTTTGTGTCATTTTTAAATGCATTTTTAAAAGTGGCTTCTATCAGCTTGAATCGGTCGGCCCATTCTCCTCTGACCCCTAGCATCAACAAGGCATTTTCGCCCACAGGACTGCCGCATACTGGATGTTTTTCCATTTTCACGCCATTCTTTGTAAAGCCCAGAATTTACCCTTAAACCTAGAACCCTAGCCATGCTCAAAATTGCTTAAATCACCTTTCTTTCCCATTCTGACATTCATTTTGGAGTTCAGGAGATTGTCTTGACCACACCCAAATGCATTGAAGAAACTGCCATGTGATTGGTTGATTGGATAATTAAATTAATGAGAAATTGAATGGGAGAAATTGTTCCTAATAATCCTTTAGGTGAGAATATATCTCTCATAATATTTTGCCCATCTACCCTCACTTCTTTTCTTGTCATTCTTCATCTCTCTCATGAACACAACTGTGGGAATCTACGGTAACACTTTACAATAAGGTTCATTAGTTAACATTAGTTAACTACATTAGTTAGCATTAACTAATAATGAACAGCACTTATACAGCATTTGTTAATCTTTGTAAACGTTAATTTCAATATTTACTAATACTTTATTAAAATCTTGTTAACATTAGTTAATGCGCTGTGAATTAACATGAACAAACAATGAACAGCCTTATTATCATTAACTAACATCAACGAAGATTAACAAATACTGTAACAAATGTATTGCTCATGGTTAGTTCATGTTAGTAAATACATTAACTAATGTTAACTAATGAACCTTATTGTAAAGTGTTACCGAATCTACTGTGATATTCAGCCTCTGATGTACAGTTTTAGACTGTTAGAAGTTTAGAAGTTTATGGTACCACATTTGCTGACCGTAACATTTTTAGCAGATCTATTACCCTGTATAATAAGAGGTTGAAAATAATTTATTGAAAGGATATATGCTTGCATTTGAAGAATGTGAAAAGTATATATACTGTATTTTTCTTAGTGAGATGTTGAGAGAATATGTGTGTCCCAATCTCTCCATAAAACCATGCTTGTTTCTCTTTTTTTGTGTGTGGCATTTGACTTCCTGCCTGCTTGTGACATCCATCCAAGCAGCAGCATAACATTTTCACGTGTTCTTCATAAGTGCCATATATAAATGAGCAGATGTGTGTTTGGGGACCATCTATAATGTCTGTCTTCTTTTGACACTGAACTGTGTGGTGACGTTATCAGTAGCAAGCAGCTGTCAGTGATGCACTGCATCATTCTCCATGCTGTCATGGACTTTACCACTGAGCTCAGATGCCTGGCCACACACACACACACACACACACACACAGTCTGTCTGCCCCCCTTTATTTGGCAATCTCTATTTTTCACTCTCTCCTTTTGCGTACTTGAGCGCGCGCACACACACACACACACACACACACGTACATGTATTATATATACACATACACAGGGATAGTAACTACAACAGAACACATCATAGTGACAGACTTTTGGTCTTTTGGTTGTCAAAACAAATCCTCAAAACATTATTTTCGAAACCCATGCTTTTGCTGAAAGCCAGAAGCTCTTCATCTGACGTGCTTCGTGACATTTCATCAAAGGTTCAAGTGGCCAGTAATATTTGATTCTCGTGGGACATTAACTTGGGCACAAAATGTACAAATATTCACTGTTCATGACCAGTCTGTGAATGAAGATGGTATCAATGTTCTCTAGAAACCACTTTTCATGGCTATACGAGACATCTGCCAAGTTGAGATTTATATGTTTATTATGTTAATTTAAAGCTGCTTTACACAAAATGGAGCCTTAAGACACTGTTTTGCTGAGTCTTGGACCCTTTGAACTGGGAGTTTCAAAAGTTTCGCTGCTTTAGAAAACATTACAAACACTTGTTTACAAATGATGCTATTCCCAGGCTTTGAGGAGTGACTGTTTATTAAACGTGTCCAGGGTTCTCAAGTTTGAGCAAAAGCTTGGAGTGAGATCACACGCGGTTAGGGGAGGAGCCATAATGAAGCCCCGCCCACCCATCCCCGCCCCCAATTTTACCCATTGTTCATAATTAACCAGAACAAATTAAAATTATAACAATTAGTAAATCTGATAAATGACAGAGCAATTCATCACATCAAATACTCTTTAATGCAGTATTACAAATATAGCTAACCAAAAATATAACAAATTGCTCCAAACAGTTTCAAACAAATCTTTAAAAATTGCATTTTGATTTTTGAATGCGTCTTCTATCTAGACGAATGATTTATTGTGTGGTGGGACATTGAGAACAAATGGACAGATTAGAATGCACCACCTCTTCCACTGTCTCCTCTAATCTGGCAACCTTTGTAGGGGGCTTACCCTTTGGTGCCCAAAATGACAAAATATCTTTTTGCTTTTTTCCTGACATCTTTGAAAAATACAAATGCAACATTATGACAATGATTAAATATTACCCAGAGCAATCTGCTGTAATACATCCTTAATGTAACTAGAAAGACTATTAATATTACAGTATAATTTAATTTAAAATAAAATCAGTAAATCTTCATTCCTTTCCATACCCACTAAGATTTCTCTTAGTTTCAGATAACATAAGATAGCCAAACTGAGCCTGGTTGCAAAGTAGTTGTAGAGTTTTTGACTGCATCAATAATAATGTACGATGGGCTACATATTAAATGTTCTATCCCAAAAATGTTAGACGAGCTTCTTCCAACTTACCTTCTTCTCCATCACGACACATGTGTTCGCGCGATGTTGTTGGTTACCTAGTAACGAACGTACGGTGGCCGAGGATGTTCCGTCCATTTCCGTGTGTTCGCGCTACTGAATGACATGTCATGTATAGATCAGTGGTGCACACAGCGCGCATATATGTTGCCTAGTAACGAACGCAATCTGGCGGAGATACGCGCTGGCGGCAGGAAACTTCACTTTGTTTGCCTGTGCCTCGTATACAACGTTAGAAAGCTTTCAGCCAGGACAACTTGGTTGGCATTGCCTTTTCAGCGTGAGAAATACACAGTGTGGCGTGTGAGCGTGTGAACCGGTCGAAATGAGTGTGTCTCACGGCCAATGCGTGAGACTTGAGAACCCTGCGTGTCTGCAAATTTTCCAAATGATTAATTGTTAGATGGTGAATCAGCTGGGCAATTTATGAAAGGCTGTTTGTGTAGCATGCGTTGTTTGTGCATCAGCTTGTGTTTGCTATTGAGGAAGATCATGTGTCTGCTGTGCCAGTTCCTTTTAAGTTCTCACATGCTAACCAGCTGGATATAAAAACTCCAAAGGTTTAGTTCCACCTTTCCGATGGACAAGTTAACCCACATAACGAATTGCTTATGAAGCTGGTTGAAAGAAATGTAGAAGGCCAAAGATATGATGGCATTTAAAGAAAATTAATTCTAAAATTGTTTTTGATTTACTTTACATTTGTGACATTTCACCATTTTGATTACCATACTTTTGCTTCAAAATGTGCAAAATGGTAATAATAAAGAATGAGTTGGTGTGTCGGGGAGTGGACAACAATTTTAAATGCTTATCAAGAAGGTGAAAGTTCAGTGTGTTAAATTGTTTTAGTTGAATGTCTTTTTTTGTGTCATGACTAACCCGTCAATCCAGTGCTTTTTTTTTTTGTGAAAAGCATTTTTATGACTGGAATGACTGTTTACAGGCAGTCAGGGACACCACCTCTCATTTCCTCCTAAATTCCTCAAAATTATAAGCTAGTGAGAGAATTCTTAAAGACCTGATGCTTAATAATGCCTTGTTTTTATCAATGCAAATGATTTACTTGTTTTTACCACCACAGAGTAGATGAGTGAGTTAAGTGCCAGCTGTTGAAACTAATTCATACTCTGTAGACTTTAATCTTTATGTCAGTTGGTAAATTACGTACATTAGGTGGCCATTTTCATTGCTGATCCTGATGAGGTGTGTGTTAAAGGGCTCTTTGAGAATGTGTCATTGCAATCTTTGCCTCTTAGGTACTGGTTGTTGATTGATTTATGACTTATTTTTTCTCTCTTCCTCTCATAGAGAAGTTGTATAACTCCCATGGCCCTGAGCTCCGGCGGTCCTTGTTTTCTTTAAAGCAACTCTTCCAGGTGAGATCATGAAACATACAGTACACACAACGAGAGAAAAATACACTGTGAATGAGTTGGATTAGGCCTGTAAGGTATTGCATAAAGTGATAATAAAGAAGTTTACAGACTAAAAGAGAGAACTGAATAACTTGATATCTCATCCACACATATGTATTACAGTGAACTTGTATGCGGGATCACTTCTGCATTTAGCTGAAGGTGTGAGAAAATTAAGCAGAAAATATAATCCTGACTGAGGAAGTATCCCATTACAGGACGACGCAGTATTAATACAATCCACCTTAATATATAATAGGTTCCAGAAGCTTTAAACACATTTAGTGTTTTGCTTTATATAATATACTAAATGATATGTTAGAACATTATATTTAGATGCTGGTATCCTTATGAAGTCTGTAAAGAGACGCAAATGAACCGTTTAAACTGGACACGTCAAAGCCAACTTTTTTTTTTTTTTTAATTCTTCCATTTGTCCTGTCGACAAACTCAACTCCGTGGAACATGTCAGAAAGTGTAGAGAGAAACTGTACTGTTGTTGATTATAATGGGTTGTATTTGCTTTGGATGTGACGCTCACATCCAGTATAGGATTTTTTTAATGGTATACACTGTACACCAAGACCTTTTCATATGCCAAAAGATCAAGGCAAATTTGATTTCTCATGTGATGACCCCTTAAACAATACCAAAAATACTTATAAAGGTCATCTAATGGGTTCATGTCGGGAGAGCATTCTGTCGTCTTTATTATTAGTTATGCAGTTTATAACCTTTAAACACATGATCATGGTTGTAAACCGAAAAATATTCCATTGTCAAAGCACGTTTATGCAAACATACCATGTCACAAACCGTTTGCATTGGGGTTGATAAGATTTTTTTTTAATGTTTTGAAATGCATCTCTTTTCATCACCAAGGCTACATTTTATTTGATCGAAAATACTGTAAAACATTAACATTGTGAAATATTTTTATGTAAATATCGTCAAATTAATGCATCCTTGCTAAATAAAATGATTAATTGTTTTTAAAAATCGTACTCACCGACCGCACAGTTTTTGAATGGTAGTGTTGTAAATTGAAGCAGATTTAATTCTGTTTTATATTGCACAGGATGATAAGGACCTGGTTCCAGAGTTTGTGCTCTCCGAAGGTCTGACATGTTTCATTAAAGTGGGTGCTGAAGCAGATCATAACTACCAAAACTACATCCTCAGAGGTTTGCTCTCATATTACCATTGCTACAAAATCCTTGTCTGATTAAAAATGTTAGCAGAGCTATTGATGGTTCTGTCACTAGATGTGAGTGAGTGTGTGTGTGTGTGTGTGTGTGTGTGTTATCGTCTTGAGCTTCTAAAAAAAGCAGTCTGTTGTAGAATATGATGTATTGTACTTGCATCTTGCATGCAGACTTCATACTGTATAGCACAAAGGACTTTTTGGCTAACTAGGCCATCTGTTACAGGAAGTTTATACTGGCTGGAATTAGACCAGCAAACAGGAAAGCTTTTGGACAAATCACTTGATCTTTAAAGGCTAAAATCTGCTGTCCTGTTCACAGCTCTCAGTCAGATCATGCTGTTTGTGGATGGAATGAACGGTGTTGTAAACCACAACGAGACGGTACAGTGGCTGTACACATTGAGTGGCAGCCTGGTGAGTGATGGCAACACAAGCATGCATCTCGATCTATCATGCCACAGCATCTGTAAATAGATACTGACCACAATACTGTATTAGTTACGTTAGGGCTTTGTTATCCATATAAGCTCTTAAATACCACCACATGTCAGTCGATTAATAATCAATAGATTAATGTGCAGAAGTTGATTAGTATATGGTAATCATTTGATTCCTGACCATTGGATGACTATAGATTAGACAAATAGATTTCTATAGCTCAAACTGTGCAGAAGTACAACAAGCTCATGGGTTTGTTTCCTTGTTGCTTTCTATTAAAGAGTAATAATGTGAGAAAACAAAAAAGGAATGCACAACACAGTCAATTCATCCTAAGGCAATGTAATAATAGCAAAAAATATAAGGTTGGCCAAAAAAGGACAAGTTAGTGCAAAGATGTAGGTGTGAATCTGGACCAAAATCAAGTTATTGGATCTACACGTTCAACCTTAACCTCTTATTAAAGTTAAATGTTGCTGTTGTCGCAGAATAGTTTGCCAGATCCACCACAGAAATGACTATTACAGCTTACTTGATATTGAAATGGGGCACAATAAACTGGCTGGTGCTGTTGTGCAACCATTTCAGGTTTAGGGATGTTTTATGAGTTTCCATCATTAAAGTTTAAAATACTTATGCATTGTTTTGGAAGTTTCTTAATGTAAAGTTAGTGTGAATCTGTTGACATTAAATTTTTACACTTTTTACCATAATGGATTCAGTCATCTTGAGCATCAATTTGAGGTTATGCCCTTCCACGGGATATCAACGAGGAAGTGAAAACGACTGGGTAATCTAGTAACTATCAGAAATAAAGCCTGAAACAGACTTTGTTTTTTTTTATAACAAACACTAGAGATGAATAACACAATTAATGTTGGAGATGCAGATTTATCTCATCCTTACACATTATTGTGTGCTGTACTTGGTTGCATTAAAAGATTGAGGTTTGATACTGCCATCTTCTGTATGAGGACTGTAAGTGCGGCCTGTTTATTGCCTCTCTTTCTCTCTCTCTGTCTCTTTAGTCTCGGCTGGTTGTGAAGACTGCTCTGAAGTTGCTGATAGTGTTTGTGGAATACACCGAGTCCAACAGTCCACTCCTCATTCAAGCTGTTAACATTGTGGATGGAAAGAGAGGTTAAACATTTAAATCTTCTCTCATAATACTGATTCTCTGAATCCATCATGTGCCACTTAAATATTTTGTGTATGTTATTATTAAGAAGACACTTTGGGTTTTTTGTTGGGTTTTTTGCTGTTGGCCAAACTGGAAGTAGCAGTTTTTAACCTGCCCTCCTGCTTCCTGTTTCTTTAGGAAAAAAAAACAACGACTAATTAATAATTCACTTATTAATAATTACATAACACATGATTTCATATATATACTTTTATGGGAAAGCAATGTCACGTGGTACAAAACCTTTTTTTTTTTTTTTTTTTTTTGCCAATTCCGACTTAAACTTCCAAGATTATGTCAAGAATCTTTGTTACCAGTTATATAATGCAACATATTCTGGTCCACACAATTGTTTCAATGTATCAGAAAAATACAGATGTTTTTGTTTGTGAGACAAAAGGGAAGATAGACATAATACTGGCCTGTTTGATCCTTTCAGCTTGCTGAAATGCTCTCACATTGTCACTGAGCCATCCTTACTATTTTGATATGAACGAACTACACTGGGTATGTGTTCATTTTTGAGAGAGCTTAGTGCATAATTTGTCTCTTTCAGGTGTGAAGCCTTGGACGTACCTAACAGATATCCTGTCTGCGAAAAATGGATCAGACACAGAGCTGCTCATCTACACTATGACCCTCATCAACAAGGTACTTCAACATGTATATACTGACATTTATTAATCTATAACCATAATCTATTGCAGTTACCAATGCTGCACCTAAATGCTCTTGATGTGAATTTATTCCCCTGTTCTCTCAGACTCTGGCAGCGCTTCCGGATCAGGACTCATTTTATGATGTGACAGACTGTTTGGAGCAGTTAGGAATGGAAGGCATCGTCCAGAAACACATGGCTAGCAGTGGCACAGAGGGTGACCTTAAACAGCAGTTCACCATTTATGAAGTAAACTCGCAATGCACTTCATACGCTCCATATGGCATGTACAACATATACACTAACTGTTCAATTTTTTTTAAAGAGGAAATATTTTTTATGGAGCAAAGAGATCATTAAAATGATCAAAATCGTAAGCAGCAAATCATCATATATGAATGATTTCTGAGGGTTCATCTGACACTGAAGACTGAAATCATAATGATGCTGTAAATTCTGCTTTAGCATCCCAGCAATAAATAACTTTTTAAAAGTAATTAAAATGGAAAACAGTTATTTTAAATTGTAATACACAATATTTCTGTTTTTTTTTAATCATTTTTGATCATCAATGCTGTCTTGGTGAGCATAAGAGACTTATTTCAAAAACATTAAACTTTTGATCGAGATTGTAACTCTAAAAATACTGAATGTTTTTTGCGTTTTGTATATTTTGTAGAATGCCCTCAGGAATGAAGATGACGAGATGGATGATGGAGCACCTAACATCCGTAGAGACCGACGGAAACTGACCCCAAGCGAGCAGGACGGCAGGAGGAGCCGGCGGTCATCTTCTCACAGTCTCCCAGATAATTCCTTTCGACCCGCTTCCCCAACCGTATCCGTTTCTTCTAATAGCCCTACACTAGGTATCTTCAATTCAGTCTCTCTCCGTCCCCGTTCTGTTGTCCACTGAAGGTTGTTTTGCTTGTTTCACACAGCCAGTGTCTGTACATCACTGTTTCGGATGCTATATTACCAGATTATAGCATTAACACTTCACTTGCATTACCTGTATTTCAGAGGTGATGCGCACAGCCTCCCCTCAGCAGTCAGATTCCTCTAATTCTCCCGTTCCTGGCAGTCCTGTATTGACCAGCCCCTCTTCTACAACATCCGGCTCCCCAACTCCACCCCTCGCTCAGATGACTAGCGGAGCTGAGACTGTTGCCACCTCTGAGCAGGAAAATAACTTGTGAGTACTAACAGTGTGATGTGTTTTTATGCATTATCACACATTCATAAACAAATCATAATATGTTTTGTTATACAATGCCTTTCAGTAACCAAAAGAGAAAACCAACAGTAAATATCCCCCCAATGCATTATAATGTTTGTCCACTTTGGGGTAGTATAACCTAAGCAGACTTTTATTTTTATTTTTTTATCTCTGGCACTTTAGGGAAGAAAAGGTTTAATGAAGGATTTAAATTGGGTTTGATTTTTAGTTACACTATTGTCTCAGATGTGAATCCAGTATGAGAAGGATTGTCCAAAGAAGGCAAAGGTGTGTCTCCCATCATGTTCTCACCCTATAATGCCAATAATTCAAAAACAAGCATGGGTTCATCAAATTGATTTAGTTCATGTTCATACTGTTGGAAAAAAGTTGTGTATAGGCAAGTAAATCAATCAGTAACAGCTTTACTATTTTGCATAATTGACTAATTAATTTCCACACATACCAGCAGTGTTATTTTAGTATTATATACTTAGTATATCATAGTATTTATTAATATTTTGAACAGTTTTTTTTTTTTGTAAAACCTGACCCACAGGAAGCAAACACACATTTTACTGACTGAATTTTACTGACCAAACCAAACATTCCTTCCATATTTGTTTAATCTTTGTCTGTATGCGTGTTTGTCCTGTGTGGATGGCTGTGTTATAGAGATAAACACACATTCCTGCACTCTTCTGCTCTCTTCTTTATGCAGACATAAAGTTACAGTATTAATCACACTCTAATGGTAATACTTGCACAGTTTTTTTTTTTTTAATATAATGGTTGTCACACATGATGGAACACTTGATGAGTAATACCTACTTACATCACCTACTGTTTGCAGCTTTACTGCACTGGCATTATTAAAGTCTAAAAAGATTTTACACATGGTTGATGCTGATGCAGTACATGGAACATTAGTGGTAAATTGAGTATTAATTCTCCAGACTGCAGGTAAAGTAATCCTTATACAGATGACCTAATTACCTAGATTCATAAGTAGATGTTCATTTTATTTATGTTCTGTGAGTCTTATTTAATTACCATGTGCACCCAAGATGCAGCACAAATTATGTACAGACACTTACTGTAAAACAATCCGCCATTCTCATTATTTATAAGCCATTTATATAAGCACAATCTTTCGCTTAAGAACATTTCATTATTGTCAGGTGTTCCATGCTGGGTTTTATAGATGGGTCAACTGGAAACAAAAACAGCCAACCAAAACTTCTCACATACCCCAAGTCACAAGAAGACATTTCACTTTGGCCAAATGCAACACTTGAAATAGCACAAAGAGTCAACAGTCCTTTCTTTGCACATATATGTGGAAAGTGAATGTTTTATTTGGGAAGCTTTCTTCTCTGCGTAGGGCTACAGGAATGTTTTGTAAGGTTGGGCAGGATGTGTTTGGTCTTTAAGGTCCTGAACTGGGCACAATTGTTGACTGCCTATCAGCTCTCTTGATCTGAGCTTGTTTTCCTCAAAATGTTTTGCCAGTTTGATGTGATGTCACTAAGGAACATGGCCAGTCAAAAGCACAGATATTAAATCCCAAAACACCCCAATTTATATGTTAGTTTCCTAAATGATATGATCATTTAGTGATATATAACTAAATTGCATAATATATAAATTATTATATACAATACATAGAGTTTGCACTGTTTCTGAAATTAGAGTAAGTGTTTGAAATGTTTAACACTGGTGACTGATCACTTTTGGTATCCTTAATTTTAACCATTTCTATTCATATGCCGTTTTCCTCCTCTTCTAATTCAGTACTCCGTTATTTCTCTATGACTCTGCGTGGTGATGGGACTGTTATTCTCTTATTCTTGCTGATGTTTTGGTCCTGTCAGTGTCAACATATTAACCCTCTGTTTGTCCATGTAACCACCATCACTGTTCCACCTCTTTCTCTCCATTTCTTTTTCTTCCCTCCCACAAATCCTTGGTCATTCACTAGGGGGCGCTCTTTTATGAGTCAGTACATAGCTCACATGGGGATTTCTAGACGGAGGTTAAAAAAGGAGAGGTCAATAACTGAGGAAACCTCAAGAATCTCCAACAGGTCTGTATCACATTTTACATCACCTTCTGCTTTTGAGACTTTGACTAATAATTTGGTGTTTGTTGAACTTGTCCTGGCTACTGAGTTCATGTTATACACGAAATAATCTGGATTTTTGATTATAGATCCAGGTGTTCGGTCAGCAGGCCAAGGGAACTTCAACAAATTCATCTCATTTCAAACTTTTCTTAACTAACATTTACATTTTACAGTTTTTGTCTCACTAGCATTTATATCTGACATTAGACAAGGTACATCACAAACTTAAAAGGTGATCTAGTCACTACATATAACAAGAATACAGAAACGGAGTATGAATATTACATAATAGTCCTCTGAACAAATAGAGACGGGGAGTTTTTTTGGCAGTAGCAGAAGTGGATTACTGCAGCACACTAAAGAAGTCCTGAAAGCTGCTCTCTTGAGCAGAACCGCAGAAGAAGCCTCTCACAGTTTTCTGCTCACTGCAGCAATGTTGTCAGCTTGTCTGCGAAATAATAAGTAAAAGTCCTAAGGAAGCAACAGGGTTCAATGTGATCCATCTGAAGAAACATCTAGATTAGCATACTGGTGTTACAGCCGCCCAGTGCTGATGGTAATTTACCACTTTATAGAGTGATACTGATATACTTAATGATTATATGAATTAAAATCATTTGTCGACTTTAATAATAGTTATAGAATCGATAAAGAATTAGAGTGATTTATTTTTTTGAGGGTACAGCAAGGTTGTTGTTACTTAATTTATTAATTGATGTCATCTACTAAAAAATATATATTTTTAACTAGGTTACTGTTCATTTCATTTGGAAGGAAATTAATATTTCTTCTGCAAATATGCATTATATTGATAAAAGGGGACCATAAAGACCTTTACATTGTTTAAAAAAAAGTCTAATAAATGCTGCTCTTCTGAATTTTATATTTAGCAGAGTCCTGTAAAACAATTAGTGTGCTTTACCGAAAATTATGCTGTTTCAGATCATATTACGAAATGATTTTGAGCATCTTATCAGCATATTAGAATGATTTTTGAAAGATCATGTGACACTGAAGACTGGAGTAATGATGCTTTGCATCACAGGATTTTTTTTTTTTTTTAAATTAAGTTATTTGAAATGATGATATTTCACAATTTTACTGTTTTTACTGTTTTTTTTTTTATCAGATAAATGCAAAATATGAACGTTATCTGTTGATTTATAGAATAAAACAATGTGCCTTCAAAGGTATTTTTAGGAGTGATTGGAGAGTGTTTTCTGGCATGCACATTCTTTTTGTGTTCGTGTGGACCTGATCACATGAAACTGCCCATACAGTGCTATAGCCTTGAGCTTGCTCTGACTAACTGTCTCTCCGCAGAGCGTCTTTCACCGAAACGGACTCTCCTCAGGAGATCCCTGCCCAGCCAGCTGCAGAGCAACCCAGCCGGACAGAGGGAAAGAGAGTCTTCAAGTAAGTAAACAACTGATGCTCTTATAAGAGGAATGAGGGGGAAAGGCAGAGGAAAGAGATGTGAAAGGATATGTAGGTGTTAGAGGAGGCAGGGCGTGGGAATATTTTGGGAACAACTTGAAGGTCTTGAATGAGTTGAAGGGCATGAGTGAACAATGTGAGCTGTGATAAAAATTTCATATGTGGGAACTGCTGTAATAACTGCCGTTCTAGGTACGTTTTTACTTTTTGATGTCTCAAAAAAATATAAAAATTGCCGTTTTAGTCTTTAGACTTTTAGTTAAATGCTGTTAACTTATAAAAATGTCTAAACTGAGGATTAGTCCTCTTTTTTGAATAAGATCAGGTGCGTTTCTTGCTTTGATCTCATCTTTCGTCTTTTACTCAAACATTCTTTGCTTGTGTTAGAACAGATTTGCTTTCTTCAGTGTATTCTTTGCCTGTTTTTGTTCTTTCTTTCTATTTTTTTTTTTTTGCCAATTACCTGATGATGTTTTCTCTCTGTCTCTCTTTGTGTGTATCTTCTCTCACTCCTCTTCTCTTTTCCCTCATAATATTTGGCACATCTCCTAATCTCTCTCTCTCTACCTCTGTGGCGCCCAACATTCCTGCGCTTCGCTTCTCTCTCTCCTTTTACAGACAGCACCAGGCAGACAGTTTTTGGTGAGTAGCTGCAGTGTGGCCAAAGAATGTGGCTTTTGGAGGTGCTAGCACTTTAAATCATTGTGATGCTTAGTCATTTTGAGGAGACAAAGTCATAAGGAGGGAGGGTTGGAGGAAACAACTGCTGGCTGGCTGCTTTGAGAATGAATTGGATCAATCCATTAAATGCGCTAACGTGATAAGACTAATCCACAATTTATTTTTGAATACAAAGTTTTAGGTTTGTTATTCAGATGTTTATTATTTTTGATATTTCAGACAGAACATTGGTTTAAAAAAAGAAAACTTTTTATTGTCGTAAATGGACAATAATTCGTCCCTGTCTGACTCCTCCCCCACCCCCACCCCCCCCTTATTATCATTCTTTATTCATGGGAAAAGTTCTTCTTTTATCTAAAATTGTTACTCAAAGATGACTATCTCTTGTTTTTGTGGGCTGCAATCATTTCTCCATATTCATGGAAAAATTTGCTATTGTAGAAAACCAGAAAAATCTTTTTTTCTTTTCAAAGCTTTAAAAGCTCAAATGATTAAAAAGTAGTTTGTAAAGGAAAAAAAACAAAACATCTCTTAAAGGAAAAACACATACATTTCTGAACCGTATGTGGTGGAATGTGCACAGTTTCTTCTTAAGCCATTTTCTAAATATTGAATGAGACTTGTGCAGTGAAGCTAACAGGAATTGATATGGACATTGTGTGTAAACTGAAGTGTTTCTCTTCAGTCCAGAGAGTGTGAATAGAGACTTGCCGGTTCTGAGGAATTTAGAGTAAGTATATTGCCGATCTTTATGTTTACAGGCTCTCTTTTTGCATATATTCAGCATGCGGCCGGGTGTTTGGGGACTAATTCAGCTGCTATGCTCAGAAACTGAGGCTGTGTGGGTTTGTGTGCTGTATGTGAATGTTAACTTTTAAATTCATTTTTAATTTCATATAGTGTCATTCTTGTAATATTAATGATTCTAATATGGTGACAAAATTAAATGAAGTTTCAATGCAGTGGAATTAGGTTTAAAACTATTATTGTATAATTTGCTGCCTTTGTCAGCAAGCTTTAAGACAAACAAAAAGATTTCATGATGATTGTCATTCATGTGAAGCGTTTCATTCTTTTACACATGCCTCGGTGTAACTGAGCTTATACCACTTATACCTCTGTTAATCAAACCTGATCAGCTTTGTGGTAATTGAAACAAGAACGAATCATGCAGTGTGTTCTACATCATCGACAGGGAAATACTGGTGGCTTGTGGTTTTGGGGTTGTAAGGGACAAGCGGCTTTAGTGGTGGTGGTCTTTGTCAGACACTTGGCAGTATTTCTGTGGTGGGATGTGTTTAGATTTATAAAATGTATGTATTTAATATGCAACATTGCCTTTTGTTTTTTGTGTAATTGAATATGTCTGATCTATTGTCTCTCTGAAATATAACTGCATATTTTCAGGAAAGTGTGTATTAACCTTTGAAATAATCTCTTTTTTGTTGTGTTTATTGTACTAAATGGAAGAAAAGTGTGGACAAACCAAAAGGGGTTCAGTCCTTAAAGCTTAAAGGGATAGTTCACTTTAAAATAAATTTTTGGTATATTTTAGCTTACCTCAAGGGCATCCAAGATGTAGCTGTCTTTGTTTCTGCAAAGTTTCAATTTTGTTTTGTTATGCAAGTATTGAAGACACAAAACGAACGAGCAGTTTGTGTGAGAAAATGAACAGTATTTATATTGTTTTTACCTCTTGTAACCACAGCCTAGTACAAGTGATCTAACACGTGTCCTAACTACACGCGACGCGATAAAATTTCAGCGACAGCAAGTGTGTCTGTCCACACTAGACGCGACGCGACTGTGAGATGCCACACATTCAGAACAGCGTATGAGCTTATGGTGTGAGCAGAGTCTCTCTGTGAAAGCGCACTGTTGGCCCGCACTCGCATTGAATATGGGTAAGGACATAATCAAATCAAGAAATTACATTATTAAAAATCAAAACATTAACAAAATATACTCATTGACTAATTTTGTTATGAAGTACAGTCGTATGTTTGCATAAAATTCATTTTGAACGCTATATTACATGCTTTTAAAATCTGAGGTAAATTATCCGTTATCGCTTGTGGCACAGTGACCTATTTTTAAATAATGTGTACTCATAACCAGTGTAATTTCTTCATTCTGTCAGCCGCGACGTCGCAGAAATAGGAACCGTTTCTAAATTAGAAACTTTGCGTGTCGCCGTCGCGTCTGGTTAGGACAAAAACTCTGATTAACATGGAAAAGATACCTTTTATCGCGTGTCGCGGCGTCGCGTCGCGTGTAGTTAGGACACGGTGTAAGGGTGCGGGCGCTTCGATCTGCGCAAGCGGATCCTTTACCTTTCACTGTGAAAATCTAAACAAATTTAGATGTACATGAAATCGCAATGGAAGACGATTTCAATATATCAACAGACAACGTTGATTTTTTTTTTCCGCAACCGCGAGAGAGATCACTTCCGGCACTTTCCGGCGCTTGCACAGAACAAAGCGCCCGTGCCTTCAGATCACTTGGACGTGGCTGTGGTTACAAGAGGTAAAAACGATATAGACGCTCGTTTCGCGTCTTAGGCTATCAATGTTTGCATACATTTACGAGTCATTAAATCATGTTTAATTTGGACTTCTCTGTGCATGCTCTTTGAGGTGGTGACCATAGACCTGCATTATATGACTGATAGACACAAACGGTTTGACCTAAAAATATCAAAATTGAAAATACTGTGGAAACAAAGACACCTACATCTTGGATGCCCTTGAGGTAAGCTAAAACATATCAAAAATTAATTTAAAACTATGTGACCTATCCCTTTAAATTTACTTAGTGTATGCCTTTATAATTTGTACTTGTTTACCATTTCACTGTATTCTGCAACCACTCATTTCAGGGCAGGTCTACTATATAACTTATCCTCAGAATCAGAACATTTATTGCATCCAACCCTCCATTTACAGTTCAGTAAATGAGTGCTTCTTCTCCGATGGCTTTATAGAGACACGTTCTTGCGTTCTCTGGCTGTGTCCCAGTGGGAGAAGAAAAAGAAGTCATTTGCCGCACAGGAGAAACCTTCTCTGAGGGAGAGTGTGGCGTCTACAGAAGCAGAGACGTCTACTGAAGCCGAGCAGCCGGTCTCCAGCTCAGACGCCACAGGTGCTGATTCCCATTGTCTTATTATAATATTCTCCTTTATATATTCGATCCCTCAACTTCTCTTTTTGTCCTGTTATGCTCCTTCTCTTCCTCTGCTTCTCTTACTTTAAATCGTCAAGGTTCCAGTCATTATTCAATGTCTTAATCTCTCTGCTTTCCCACTGATCAGTGAAGCTTTATTAAACCCGACTACATATGAGTGTGTGTGAGAGTATTTGTGGTCATTTAATAGTCTGTTTGCTTGTGTGAACTGTTTCTTGAATGGGTCTACACTCTGTATGTCAGCTCCTCAAGGTTTTTGCACATACTGTTAATTGCCAATTGTGCTCTGATTTGGTCTAGAGCAAATTTGCCATTATTATGTAATGTGTCCTGCTGAGATGCATACCTTTTTAGCAGCATTCCAACAGTGATGGTTTGAATGCTTATTGAAACTGCACACTTTTAATTACTGCTTTTGTCATCTGGTTTGTGTCCAGCATAAATAAGAAGTTGTTCAACTTGATTGATGCTGTATGGTTGAGAATTTGTTTTGTGTGCGTGTTCTTCCTCTGGAATCATAGGTCTTGTAGGGTTGAAAGTTTCAAATTTAGTAAGAGATTTTTTTTTTTTTTTTTTTGGTTATGGAAGCTGAAATTATAGTTGGACAACACGTATGTAACCAATAGTTCAACATCACTGTTGCATTTGTCTTTCATCAACAGAAAAAAATTAAATAAAATAAATATATATATATATATATATATACAGGGGTTGGACAATGAAACTGAAACACTGGCCAATGTTGGAGGTTTCACATCTATATGCCTGGCGGCCAATCTTCAGAGTGAAGCACGGGTGGGTCAGTGATGGTTTGAGCTCCAATATCATGACAATCCTGATTGTATTTGATGGACACGACACTGCCGAGGACTACCAAACCCTTCTGGAGGATCATGAGCACCTGATGCTCAAACCGTGTATCAGCATGATCATGCACCAACACACACAGCAAGACTTGTGAGAGAAGGGTTTGATGAAGATGAAAGTGACGTTGAACATCTCCCATGGTCTGCACAGTCACCAGATCTAAATATTATTGAGGTGTTTTGGAGGAGCGAGTCCACCAGCATCATATAGTGACCTGGACACTGTTCTGGAAGAGGAACGGCTCATAATCCCTCTGGTCACTGTGAAGGACTTCTATCTGTCAATTGGTGCTGTATTTGGATGCAAAATGAGGCCCTCACCATTCTAACAAATTATTGTGTTGTAAAACCAGGTTTTTCAGTTTCATTGTCCAACCCCTGTATATGTATATGTATATCTATATGTTTGTGTATATATGTGTGTGTGTGTGTGTGTGTGTGTGTGTGTGTGTGCGTGTGTGTGTGTGCGTGTGTATATATATACTGTATATATATATATATATATATATGAAGAGTTCAGATGCAAAAGCCTCTAAATGCCATTTGAAATTTTCTTCTTTAATGATGATTTTTATCAAACTTGTATATTTAAGTTCAGTAATTTCACTTAAATAACAATTAATAGGTAATTATCATTGCCATTTAAGTGAAATCACTGAACTTAAATATACAAGCTTGATAAAAATGATCATTCTAGAAGAAAATTTCAAATGGCACTTAGAGGCTTTTGCATCTGAACTCTTTATATATATATATAAATAATTATTTAATATTATAATTATTTAATATATATTTAACAAATATGTATATTTAATATAATTTTTATTACTGTATTTTTGTTTAACTGTTGATGTTGGACTAGTGGTTACATAAGTGTTGTTGTAACTATAATTTCTGCTTCCATAAAAAATCATCTCTTACTAAATTTGTAACTTTCAAACCTATATACTTATAAATAAATTGTTGTATGCAGGCAAATATCTTGTGAGATTTAAAGGGATGGTTCACCAAAAATGAAAATTGTCATGTACTCGCCCTCATGCTGTTTCAAACATTTATGACTTCCTTTCTTCCGTGCAACACAAAATAGGACAAAAACACTTTTCTCAAAATCTGTTCTTTTGTGTTCCACACAAGAAAGAAATTCATACAGGTTTGGCTTCTTTGTGAGACTTTTTTTTACTCAATATATGTGTGTGTGTGTGTATGTGTCTTGCAGGATCTATTAGTGGTCAGGAGTCTCAGGGGGTAAACTTGACCAGGCACACACTGGAGCAGCAAGAGGACACAACGACAGCCCACAATGAAGCAGGCAAGAGATTTATTCCTACCACCACCTCCATCTCTGTCAGCCATGAACATGAAGTTAATCAACAATCCAGGACTCATTCTTAAACATGAGCTCAGTTGTATTTTCAAGCAACTAACTACAGCAGACACATTGCTGTGTGCTGTGTGAACCCCAAGAATCGTGTACAATTAATTTAACTTTTTTCCTCCACTTGGCATTTATTGACCCATAGATTTCCTGCTCAATAAAATTCTCACACACAGAGCAATAGTCAGACTATTACTTCTGTGTGAGGGCTTCTTTGGGAAGTCAAGAGCTTCATTTCAAACAAAAATCTCCAAAGAGGAAAAAATTTAGAGCGATTCCATCTCTTCCTCTAGTGGCCGTGATCCAAATGAGACAGCCACTAACGGGCCTTTCGTCTAGGGAGAGTAAATTAGCTGAAGCAGAGAGCAGATATAAACTATTTAGATTGCGAGATGGGAATCTCCCCTGACCAGTTTCCGTATTGCTTACTGAGGATTTAGGCAGCACTGATGGTTACAGTGCTGTTAGAGCTGAGAAGAGTAACTACTTCAGTAACCCAGTGCACACTAACAGCAGAGGATGGTAGCGTGTGGGAACAACATGATCTGTGCTTGCACTGGGCATTTAGAAGGTAGGATGTCTCTTTAGCATGCTGCTTTCATACTGTATATGGATCAGGAATGAAGATTATGTATATATATTATCAGGAATTATCATTCACAAACTTTTTTGTTTTTTTCCAAAACGATGCATTTAGTTGGAAAATCTCACGAGACTATTTTCTATGCACGTGATCTGATCGGCCTATATAGAGGCCACCGGTCAAACTTTATAAAGCTGTTATAAAGCTGCTTAAAGTGAAATTACTGAACTTAAATATACTAGCTTGATAAAAATTATCATTCTAGAAGAAAATTTCAAATGGCACTTAGAGGCTTTTGCATCTGAACTCTTCATATATATATATATATATATATATGTGTGTATGTGTGTCTGTATATATGTGTATATGTGTGTGTGTGTGTGTGTGTGTGTATATATATATATATATATATATATATATATATATATATATATATATATGAAGAGTTCAGATGCAAAAGCCTCTAAATGCCATTTGAAATTTTCCTCTTTACAGATGATTTTTATCAAACTTGTATATTTAAGTTCAGTAATTTCACTTAAATAACAATTAATAGGTAATTATCATTGCCATTTAAGTGAAATTACTGAACTTAAATATACAAGCTTGATAAAAATTATCATTCTAGAAGAAAATTTCAAATGGCATTTAGAGGCTTTTGCATCTGAACTCTTCATATATACCCTAACGGATACCGATATATAGTAATCATACATTTATTTTTTTATATTGGCCAGTAAGCTATATGGTACTGATATATTGTGCATCGCTAATATTTTCCCTACAGCACTGAATGATTTGTTCATGTTCCTCTAGAGGGTGGTTTGCAGCGTCAGGGCAGTACAGCGGAACAGCACAGCACCCTCTCTAATGACAGGAAGTTCATGTTGGACATGCTCTACTCCAAAAACAACATCTCTTCTGGAGGTCTAAAAAGTCCAAGTCTGGAAAGTGCACTTGAGGATCATGGGATCACCAGTGTGGCCGGACGGCTCTCCAGACTGCAGTCGTGCTCTTCTCAGCCCACAGAGGACGCATCCAGACAGGCAGAGCTGACGAGCCTCGGAGGTACTGCTAAGGCCGCTCGCGCCAGGCTAGCAGAGGAAAAAATGCTCAAGACGCTTCGTCCACAGTACAGTATCGAAGCAGAGACTCATTCACAGAGTTTGGAGAAGACGATGATGACACCATTGTCCAGGGGTAATCAGGATGCCTGGGAGAAGCTGCAGCCCAGTTCCAGACCTCTGCGGATTAAAGATCTTGACTTCTCTGATCTGATGGAGGAGGAGGATATCGATGTGCTGGATATAGACACTTTTGACAACGCTTTGCCTAATGGAGTACTGCCACCCCCTCCTCCAGTGCCAGGACTGGGTTCTGCCCCCCCACCACCACCTCCTCCCCCTCCTCCTCCTGGATGTGCTACTCTGGCTCCACCCCCTCCTCCTCCTCCTCCTCCTCCTCCTCCTGGAGGTTTGAGTGTGCCCCCTCCTCCTCCAGGACTCCTTCCTCCATCCCCGTCTCAGGGGGTTGATCCGGCTTTTCTAAAGAAACGGAAAACGGTCAAGCTGTTTTGGAAGGAGCTTAAGCAGCCTGACAGCCCCAGGAAGTGCAAGTTTGGGCGGGGCACAGTGTGGGCTTCGCTTGATAAGGTTGCAGTTGATACAGCTAAGCTGGAGCACCTGTTTGAGTCCAAGGGCAAGGAACTTCCAGTAGCAAAGGTGTGATGGGCGAACCGTTTTTTTTTTTCTTTTACTATGCAGTCATATGGATCTTACACATAAAGATCAAGAAATACAAATAGAGCATATGTAATTTGAAAAACAAAAATTATGCCAAACAACCCAAACTGTTTATGAATAAACCATTTCAGGTTTACACAAAATGACCAATTTGTTAATGTACTAAAGCTATTTAAACTCTTTTCAATGAATTATTATTAAAGGTGTTGCATTAACCAGAGATCAGTGGTTGCCATTGAATGTATAGATGAGTTAATGTTGTAGTCTTTTTTTTTTTACAGCCAGTATGCTATAAATGATTTAGGTTTGTTTCTGTAAATTGAATTTATTTCTCCATTTCCTACAGAAATGTGCTGAGACCAAGAAAGCAGCAATTTTAGTGCTTGATCCAAAGAGAAGCAATGCCATTAACATCGGCATGACCGTTTTACCTGCTGTACATGTCATCAAGAGTGCCATCCTCACCTTTGATGAGTTCGCCATCAGTAAAGAGGGCATTGAGGTAATGTAGCAATAGCATCCAACAGGGGGCAGTAGTAGCTCACGCATTTACCATTATTTTTTTTCCTGTATTGAGAATAAATATCAGTAAGTCTTTTTGTACATTTTCTTCTTCCCTCTGCCTGTAGAAAATCCTGACCATGACTCCGACTGATGAGGAGAAACAGAAGATTCAGGAGGCACAGCTGGCCAACCCTGACGTACCGCTGGGTTCAGCAGAGCAGTTCCTGCTCACTCTGTCCTCCATCAGTGGCCTTTCAGCCAGATTACAGCTTTGGGCCTTTAAACTGAACTATGAGACCCTGGAGAAGGTCAGAACTTTTTCCTAATTTTATATAGCCTGGGTTTCTCCATGCTGCCTTGCCGCAGCGCGATTTTATTCACGCTGCTAGGCAGCCCGGACACCAAATTTTCCTCTGAGATAGGGAACCAATCACAGAACGTGGAGGGAGCACAGACGCATTTGATAGACGTACAGGCGCATTTGATAGACATTCGTAGCACCCAATAATACGGCTCTGGGCATTCGTAAACCATGCCTCAAGTATGAGAATTTTTTTTTGTTTTTGTCTCAGACTAATTTCAAACACTAATGTTGTGAAATATGATTACAATTTAAAATAACCATGTTCTATTTTCATATATTTTAAAATGTAATTTATTAATGTGATGCAAAGCTGAATTTTCAGCATCATTACTCCAGTCTTCAATGTCACATGATCCTTCAGAAATCATTCTAATATGCTGATATGCTCCATAAATGTTATAATTATTATTATCAATGTTGAAAATGGCTTAATATTTTTGTGGAAATCTGCAGGATCCTTTGTTGAATATAAAGTTAAAAAGAACAACATTTCATGGATTGACATGGAAATCTTTTGTAACATTATAAAACTATCACTTTTTTTTAATGAAATTAATGCATTTTTGCTGAATAAACATATTAGTCTTAAAAAAATATCTTACTGACCCCAAACTTTCAAAGGTAGTGTACGTTTGTGATCATATTTACATATGTATATATGTATGTTATGTGTGTGTGTGTGTCTATACAGTATATATATATATATAAATATATATATGCATGTATGTATGTATCGATAGAACACGTGTCTTTTGTCACATTGCTGGTGTGACTGTGTTGAGATTCTATTTTTTCGTTTTGACTTTCTTTATCAAATTTCAGACTTATTCACAGTCCTGTTTCAGTATTGCATTTTGACTGGTCGCTGAAAGAGACATTAATGGAATTTAGTAATTTAGGCTTTTTTAATTCAGCTATGTTGACCTTGATTGGTAATGAATGTGTGTTACCAATGAGATATTCTTTCTCTTCTTCTGTCCCTCACACATGAATGTTGCAGGAGATTGCAGAGCCTCTATTTGACCTCAAACTGGGTATGGAACAACTTGCCAAGAACAAAACCTTCAAGCATATCCTCGCAACACTACTGGCCATTGGCAACTTCCTCAATAGCTCCAATGTAAGTGTTCCATCTCCTCCGCAGTCCTAGGAACAGAGTTACATTTAAAGCTCCTGTACTAAGGTCAGGTGCACTGGTCTGAAGCCTGATGGCCCCCGTGATGAGTCGGAGCAGCCCTGGGATGATGCCTTAATCCTTTGCTGTTGCCTGTGGGAGATAAGATATGATTAAGACCGCGCATGACACATTTTCTATGCTCTAGTATGTGACGACCTCTTGAACTCTACAAACATATGTGTATAGTATTTAGACTGTACTACCATGTGTAGAAACAGGGCAGTCAAAATATATTTCCGATTTTACGGAAAAGTTTACCCTCAAATTTGAATCTTCTTTCATCAATTCAGACTCCCTTAAAGGTACCATGAAATCCAAATGAACAAATCTTATTTTTTTTATTGGAATATTGCAGTATATATTTTAAATGATGTATCGGTGCACATCATTATTTTTTGATTCATGCACCCTCATAATCTTAAATAAAAAAATAACTTCACCTCCCATTTGCAGCAACATTTGTTCTCTGATGATGTTTACTGGTGTGAGAGCGGGACAACCTGCCACTCACGTGAGATCACGGAAAACCCCAAGAATCCAATCAATTCCCGATGGACAAAATCAAGTCCAGCCTTGCGGGGTTTTTTTCTCTCGTTCAATGAGCTGTTTCACTTGGATATACATCCCAGTATAGAAAAAAATATTAAATGTTTATGCTACACTAAGAATAAAAGGCTTTCTGAACATCTCACATAATTGAATATGTGGGAACACTTTTCTTTCGTGAATCATTCATAAAATATGTCATCGGTTTTAATGAAGTGTTTACAGCACTACCACGTCTTTATTTTGATGTCTGTTACAGTGCCATGTTCAAAACAAATCTTGACAGTTAGTAGTTAATAACTGTTCAGAACATGATGTGTTTAAATTTGTGCCACTCTATTTAATGAGTAGCCATCTTAAATATGCTTTTCCTCACAAATTGACAACAAAGCCAATGTAGTAGTTCACTGAACATCGCATGACTTTAATTGGCACTTCTTATCTCTCTTGCAGGCTAAGGGCTTTGAGCTCAGTTATTTGGAGAAGGTAACTGAGGTAAAGGACACAGTACACAGGCAGTCTCTGCTTCATCATACTTGCAACTTTGTGGTGGAAAATTACCCAGATACGACAGACCTTTACTCGGAGATCCCTGCTATTACACGCTCTGCTAAAGTATGTGTCCCAGAAAATTCTTTATATGCATTTTTTGTGTGATTTCTTTGTCCTGTTTGTTTTTCATCATCATTGCATTATTATACATTTATATGATTAATTTGTACAGAAACGTTCAATGCTGTCCCCCCTTTAAGCTTTTTTAGAAATTTTTTTTCCTGTAAAGGTTTTATTTCTGTCCACATGAGTTTCTTTTCTGTTCTTTTTCTGCCATTAAAGGTGACTATCCAAAGAACCCTTTAGAATTCATCGTCATCATTTATCACTCCCTCCTTTCCTTTCCCACAGGTAGAGTTTGAGCAGTTGTCTGAAAACCTGATTCAGTTGGAGAGAAAATGCAAAGCCTCCTGGGACAACCTGAAAGTAGTGGCCAAACATGAAACAAAACCTAACTTGAAAAACAAAATGACAGAATTCCTGAAAGACTGTACTGAAAGGATTATCATCCTAAAAGTAGTGCACAGACGCATTATTAACAGGTAACACCCACACACACACACACACATACAAAACACTAGTCTAATCCATTTTAACATGTTGAACAAACAGATTACAAATTCGTTTGAATGCTTCCCTACGACGAGTTGACGAGCTTGAATGATGACTGTGCCTCACTTTTTAATTAGGATGAACTTGAGCATACAATATATTAAGTTCTACTTCCTCCACTTTGCAGGTTTCATTCCTTTCTGCTATACTTGGGCCAGCCCTCTTACTCAGTGCGGGACACTAAAGTAACTCAGTTCTGTAAGATCATCAGTGAGTTTGCCCTGGAGTACCGCACCACTCGAGAGAGAGTCCTCACCCAGAAACGCAAACGTGCTGTCCACCGGGAGCGCACCAAAACCCGGGGCAAGATGATCACAGAGGTGTGGAAACAAAGCTCTCGAGAAGAATCACACATTTAAAGCACTTTGCGTACAGATATCCTTTTGATTCTGTGTTTTACTACTCTTATTCCATCATGTATCAAGTTTAAACTGCAGTCATTTATTTAAACCTTGTAGAATCTGTCAAATTTTAGCTAGGATCATAAAAATTGCATGTTACTGCCCTGACTTAGCTATTTTATATATTGGATGTTTACATACAGTAATCCTTATTCTGCGTGTCATGTTTTTATGGGATAGTTATTCATGATTGCCCATTGTTCTTCAGAAAAGTATTCCCCATCCTGCACATTTTTTGGTTTTCCAGCATCTTCTGCATTGTTGAACCCTTTCCAGTAGTGACTATGATTTCAAGATCTTTTCTTAATGAGGACAGTTGAGGGACTGTACATAATTTTTACATGGCAATATATATAATAAATGGCAATAGTCAATGAAAATGCATGATATACATACATAAAAACAAGAAAGAATCATCCTTTAAGTAGATGAATAAAACATTTGTTCATTGCTAGAATTCCCAAGACCCAGACAAAATGGTGGTTCACCTCCAAACAAAGTATTAAAGAAGTAGTTCACTTTTAAAAATACTTTTGCTGATAATTTTCTCACCCCCATGTCATCCAAGATATCCATGTCTTTCTTTCTTCAGTCGAAAAGAAATTAAGGTTTTTGATGAAAACATTCCAGGATTTTTTTCTCCATACAGTATAATGGACTTCAATGGGAACCAAACGGTTCAAGGTCCAAAAGACAGTTTCAGTGCAAACTGTTCAAAGGGCTTTAAACGATTCCAGATGATGAATAAGGGTCTTATCAAGCGAAACGAACACTCATTTAATAAATAAATAAGTTTAAGTTTAAGTTTTATAAACTCAAATGAATTGGATTTGTTCATTTTGATAAACGAGTTCTAACTGGAGAGTCACGAACGTGCATCACAAAACAGAGCAAGGCGACCATTTGAGCTTATAAAACTTTTATTTATAACTTATTTATTTATTAAATGAGCGTTTGTTTCGCTTGATAAGACCCTTGTTCATCGTCTGGACTCATTTAAAGCCCTTTGAACAGTTTGCACTGAAACTGTCTTTTGGACCTTGAACCGTTTGGTTACCAGTGAAGTGCATTATGTGGAGAAAAATCCTGGAATGTTTTCATCAAAAATCTTAATTTCTTTTCGACTGAAGAAAGAATGACATGGACATCTTGGATGACATGGGGGTGAGTAAATTATAAGCAAATGTTTTTATTTTTTTTAAAGTGAACTACTCCTTTAACTATAAAGCATTTAGCCAGCCCATCTCGGACAATTTTCGCAGTTTTCTCTTATGACGGACCTTATCGACATCGTCACAAATGTTGTCAATAGAGCTTAACTGTTGTTAAATGGCGATTTCATGGCCTTGTCCACAACCCCATTCTATCACCCTCAGTCGTCAAGTAGATTGAGACAAACCATTACCAGTAACTAATTCTGCTCTCGAATCTTTTCACAGACAGAGAAGTTTTCTGGAGCAGTTCCACAGCTGTCTCTGGAGGACAGCCTATCCCCAGTTTCATCAACAATAGAATCAGAGCCAGCCCAAGAGGAGCATGAGAACATGAAAAACCTGCTAATTACCAACGACGACAACAGCAAGCTGCGCAGGAGCCGCGGTGTGCGAAGTAAGAGACTAAAACGTTGCACATCCAGGAAAAAAGTTTAGCTGTTTAGAGTAGTCCAGTGACAGTCTTGCTTTGACTTTGACCATCCTTCCTGTGGAATTTAATTCCATCCCTCCTCTAACACACCTGCTTTAGAAACATTCATTAGCTGTTCAATCTTTGTTTATACAATGATTTGCGAAGTCCAGCCCAGATTAAAGGACAATTATGTATATGTGTTAATTAATTATTTGTATTTATTTATTTGGGGGTCCTTTTATAGAGATTCTTACCACTGGTGGTGACACTCCTCCAATTTCACCAACCCTTCAGTGGAGTGATGAAGGTATAGAGTTTGGAGCATGGATGTGTGCAAAGATAAAGCACTTGTGCAGCTTTCAATATATGATAAAGCTTTTGTAATTAATGAAAGCATTAAGGTTGGGTCATTTAATCTCACAGAGGGGCCTTGTGACTCTGACTGCTCTCCTACTTCACCAGTAGAGAGCCATTCAGCACAGGATGATGATGATGATGATGAAGGTAGAGCTACCGCACAGGCTGCATGGAGTGGCTTAGCTCAACTAACAGATTTATTATGGACTAAATAGTAAATAATGACGTCATTTTGAAGTGATTGTAGAGGGCTAACTGTCAAAACAGACATGAGAAACCTGGATGAATACACCATGGATTCCAATTTCACACCCAATTCTATATTTGCCTTAATATCTATGACCTTTTTACAAATGATTGATTTTCATCAGCTTGCCAAAAAGTAGTACCAATGCCTCACTCATTTTAACGCTTTCCTTGAAGGTTCTTGGACCTGTTTCTATTGTAATTAGGCAAAGATTTGATTGATCTATTTCTACACAGGTTTAGGCAGGGTTAGCGCACCCATGTCTGTCGCCAAAGAGGACAGCGCCAGCTCACAGGATGATGCCACAGATGAGATCATGGATCGTCTGTTTAAGTCTGTTACCCAGAATCCCTCAGAGAGGGCGTCTAGTCCAAAAACACGGAAACGTTCGCGGCTTAACCGAAAGTCGTGTGAGTACATTTTGACTGTCAACGCATTTTTTATTTGTTTTTTTGACCACTGAACTTCACAACCAGTTCTGAAGGTTGTTTTAGCCCTAAACCTGGGGGATGAGATTAAGGATTTAGTCACTGTTTGCATTCAACACTATCTGTATCCAAAACACAATGTAATCTGGCTTCTACCATTGCTTGGCTTTCAAAAGCCCCTAAATCTCCCTGTCAGATCCATATCGTGCCACCTCTTTACTTCTGCTTGTACCGGATTGAACTGCTAGACATCTCAGAATTCAAACGCCACAAAGAGCCTTTTGTAGGGCACATTCTTGCAACTGTGCTTTTAAAAAAGGAGAGCGAAAGCACACAAACCTCCAAACCTGAAAAGCCCTTTAGGTTTATTTATATTATTCTGAAGTGCATTACAGTACGTCTTAATGTGCCGTCACATTTATAGCTGCTCAGAGAGAACTCCAGTAATTTCAGTAAAAATCCATGTGATCATTTTGCATAAACTTCACAACGGTTTCAAGTGAATTTGCCATGTTGACCAAAAGAAAGCTGCTTGGTTTGAAAGTGACTTCTGTGTGAGCAGTGCTACATTATTTACAATAGACAGTGGATGATTTTTTGCAAATTCACTTATGTGTTCACACCTTTATAGTTCCAGATCATTATTTCCAGTCCTTACACGTGTGCAAGTGGCATTATATGGATTGTCTGACATTGAGTTGCATGTTTTATTTTACAGTATAACGTAACGTGCATTGTGTGTTGCAGTGCGGAGGACTCTAAAGAGTGGGCTAAGTGTGGATGTGGTGCAGGCCCTTGGCCTCGGCAGTCCTAACGGGAATGTCTGAAGCTGTGGAAAACTCTTGCAAGGCAGAAATGAGGCCATGAGGAGAGCTGTATTCGTGATCGGAAGAACTGTGATAACAAAGGGATCTTCACTGAACAATTCAGTGCATGAATCATGCGCTTCCAGTTGGAAACAAACAGCTGTGTTAGTGTACAAACACCTGAAGTGTATGCACGATATCTATTAGACATATTATGACTGGTGCAAACTTCATTTGCATTGTATTAAATATCAGCCTACGTTTACCGATGAAGAATAAATGTAAAGTGCTAAATATTTTTAGCAGATGGACATATATTTTGTAAAGAGACTTTTGCATAGAATGGAGAACAATTTATCAGTTAAAGACATGTATTTAAGGGTTTGAAAGGTTTTAAGTTAAAAGTGCATTTTTAAAGAGAATTTTTATACTTTTGCCATATATGTTGTGATGGCTCATGGTTAGGATTGTGGAAGCCAGTTGCTGAGATCAGTGCAATAGGGTAACTCAAACACACTGTTTTCATGGGCCCATTAATGAAGCGGGACCCTGGATTAAACTGCACTGTTAGTAATGATTGGCCAATTAATAACTCTTTAGTTTTGGACAAGGTTTCATTTGTGTCTGGAAAGCTGACCCATGTGCACCTGGATAGTGTTCCAACTGAATATCCTGACTACCAAGGAGATCTTGATTAGAGAGGACATAAACTATGCCACATGTTTGTTTATCTTTTATTTATCACAGCACTTTCTTGATAGGTTTGTGGATTCTACAACACAGTCGTGTATTCTGCTGTATCACATTTCTGTCCTGGTATTTATTAATGTGCTCATAGTTGAGAGAAAGATGGGAGATTTTCACACTTTCAGTTTTTTGACGTCTTAGTTTCACCCTTTTAGTTATTCCATTGTTATGGTGTTATACAATTTGTGCATGGACCACTCTCTCGTTAAAGAGAAATCGTTAAAAAAACATTTTATACAGCCCTTTATTACTGTTACAAGCACACATTTTAAGGATTTCTTGCTGTTTTTGCACAGGGGTTCATGCTTATAAGAATTTAGAGTCACTATGAGTCGCTCTGTTGTTTTATGTATGACCTTATTACCTTTCTGCATGAGTGCATGTGTTCTACACTCTGAATGTATCACTATTAGCGTGTCCCCGTCACTACTCTCAACACCTGCACAAATAAAGTTTGTTTGCAAAGAAATTGCAAGTACAGTCAGTACTTCTAATGTTAGACATTGTATTCTGATTCAGAATTGTTTTACAAAGACATGTTGGCCTCGAAACCCAAGACAGTGCTCTGTTTAAAAAATAAAATAAATGGTTCAACTTTTTCTGTTATTATTCTTTATTTGCTTATTTATTTATCTAGAACAGATGTTTTGATCTCCTCGGTGTGCATCTGTCAATTCAATTGACGGCTTATTTTAGTGATCTATTAATTCGAATAGTGCTTAAATAACTAAATCGACTTGTTGTTGATTCTGCCATAACTAGCTATTTATTTCGCATTTATGTCCTTTTTTTGTTGCATGGCCCATAAAAATAAGTTGATTTTGGGTGCGCACTGTCTGTATGAGGAGGATGAGTTACGGCTCTTTAATAAGAACCTCCTCGTGCAAGGAAACGAATCACGTGTCCTTATACGCCAGCTGCACCTTCGCGAGTTACCGGCGAGTGGAGTGTGTGTTGTTGATGTTGTAAACCGGTAACGGGGCGTCCCGTGGAGGGCTTACCATTGCAACAGGAGTGTATAAAAGAAATGAAGATGACGCGCCGTTGAACACGCCGAAAAGATGCGGTGCTTGAGTTTGCTTCTGTTCATAAAGGTGGCTACTGATGCAGCGACTGACCTTTACGTGACAGGAGCGTCGTTCCCGCCAGAGCCAGGTGTAAGCGCCGCACCTACCGTCACATCCCCCGTCGCACCCCGCTATACTCAAGCCCGGGAAGAGTACGGGCATCCCGGGATTGCGCTCGCCCGGTCTGCGGAGGAGCCGACGGCGCCGAGCTCGGAGGACGGAGAGTCGTCTCAGCACCACGGAGGAGGGTACAAAATAGTGCAGTGGGAATGGAGCTACGTGCAGACACCTTACATTATAGCCAGCTGGCTTTTGGTGGCCAGTGTGGCAAAAATACGTAAGTTCTGTTATACAAGATTACGAGCTTTGTTTTTTTTTTAATGTAATATATAGGCCTAGTAAGTTAGGGTTTAAAATGAGCTTCCGAGCTCACTCATGCTCTTGGACTGATACGCGTAAAGTGCAGTGAGTTGATTATGTTGAGAACGTGAATGTGTTGTGCGTTTTATTATAGTGGGCCTTCGGTGCTGTGTTGGTCAGATGGCTGTAAAAACGGTGCGTAAAAAGCGCGAGCCACCTGCGCTTCCCTTCCATCCACATCCTCTGTCATTAAGTGACAGACGCTGGTGGTTGCCATGGCAATAAAGCCCATACATTTCCTCTGGGACATTTTCATACAATAATAAAATGGGCTTTTAGCTTCACTTAAGATAAGCAAACAGCGTTAAAAAGACAGTAGTGTACGTTAGGAATATTTTTGCAATTCGTGCTGTAACCCCCCGCGAGATATTTCTGTGGAGTGTGAGGTCAGAGGTGAGCTCACCGTGTCCCGCCGATCCGTGAGTCTCCGCGGAGTTGCGGCGAGCTCTGATTGGCTATGATGACTCATATTTCCATCATCATTCTCACACTTTGGCTGACTGTAAAAAATAGGGTGGGAAGTTCGATTTATGTCCGCAAATCGGTTCTTTCTTCAAAGGACAGGTTCAAATGCTATTCGGTTATTCTTGTAGGCCTATGTCACCTGCTATCATGTGGTTTGATACTGTTTATTTAGCTACGTTTTCCCAATTTCAGCTTGAGGCAGGCTTTGTTTTTATAAACCTGTCTGCAAAGTCTTTTTTTAGTTCAGTTTTTGTACATTTTAATAAAACGTGCATTAATAAAATCATGTTGTAATATTTTCCAGTAACTTATAGGCTCACAGACAGCAACAGTCTCACCCAGATCCGGCCCACATGTGATGCCCACATGTGATGCCAATCTGGGCCAACACTATGTTGCTGTCTGGACTATCGGTAGCCTACTGGGATACTCCACCGTTTTTTCATATTAAACTATGTTATTCGCTTAATTAGGACGAGTTGATACATACCTCTCTCCTCTCAATGCGTGCACTCAATCGCTCTGGTGCGCGAGACAGCTCTTAACTAGCCAAGTTCATTCAATATGGGCCAAGCAGAGAAGCGACCAAACACCTCCACGCAGGGACGTGCACAGGAATTTTGAGGGGCAGTTGCTCTGACCTGAAAAAAGGGCACCCCCCCCCCTCCCTCACGGGCTATATGAAGGAATATATTCAGTTGAATTTGTCACCTTCCAAATTGCCTTATCTGGCCGTGTTTATGTCCAAACGCAATGCCTCATCTTATGGTCTTATTATTTTTTATAAAGATTGCAAAATGTCAGAGATGAGACAAATGAGCAAAAGAGTTCCTCATATTGTTGTTTATTGTTTTTTTATTATTATTATTATTTATTTATTTATTTGAAAAGAAATAATCTGGATTGAATGGAAAAACTCGAAAAAATAAAAAACGCTTAGATTTCGGGAAAAAATACAATCCTTTTTTGCCAATCCTGACCTCCCCATGGGGCCCTAAGCAAAATTCTGCTATGGGGCCCTCTACCTGATCTGTGATGCCGTGAGCCATGTAAACCATTTGCCATTGCCACTCAAGTCAATACCGCGGCCGCCCAATAACAATCCTCCCTCCTTTAAACAAAACAGTCAAAGAATAAGTACAACAATATAGAACAGAATGAGGTTCAAACAAATAATATTTACTGAATAAAGCATTTTTATAGAATGTTAAGATAACAAGTGAATATTAACGTAAACATAAATAAGAAGAAAATAATAAAGTACAACCCTGAACTTTGGCTTTTGGGATTAATTTTGATTCACTCTACAGCCTGGGTATTTTTTGGAATCAGTAGCCTATGATTTTTATTTATTTATTTTTTTATGCATGTTGAAGCAAATCTTGATTTATTGTTATTTACTGAGGGATTTGCATTCATATTGACCAGAATGTCCAGCTAATCATCATTTTAATTTCAATATAGCCTATAAATCAATAGTCAATCAATGTCAAATTGCCAATACATTGGTTTCTATCTTGCATAATTAGTGCAGTTGTTTAGAGTTTTTAACTACACTGAGACTAGATAATCAGTGTCTTTATAATGTGTACTTTGATTGGGAGTGCCATCATTCACTGATTGTACAGTATTTCTGGTCTCCACATTTCTGCTTGAAAAATGCGAGTTTCATTTCGTGCACGCGCATATGAACGCAACACACGCGACGCGGTTATGTTTTCCGAGCTGTAGTAAACAAACACTGTTGTTGCACTTTGTCGTTTATAAAAAACAAAACGTAATAAATAATGGTATTTTACTCTCACTTTTGTCAGGCAAAAAGTGATGCAAGAGATGCACTGCCTGCCCAGATAGGTTAGCAAGACCAAAAACCTTCAAACTTTGCTGACATCAAACTAGAGAGGAGAGAACACAAGTTTACCTGACTGCTGTTCCCGCAATTCACTCTCATGTTTTTCTTCTTCCTCTTTTCGTGACGAGAAGGATAGTTTCGCTTCATTTTGTCATGGACTTCGTACACATTAATTAGCGCGCGACACGAGATGGAGGCGCGGCCTGAGTAATTTGCGTGTTACCATACACACCGGTCGCGTGCAGTCTATGGTCGCGTGCGGCACTGCAGCCACGTAAACAGTTTGACTTTCCCTTTCAGTGCCCGAATGGAAGTGAATGAGGCTTTGCGATTTTTATATTATTTTTTTGTCTAGGCCTATACGTGAAATTCTACATCCATTGTACGATTTTTTTTTTCCTCGGAAGGGCAACCTGAGTCGAGAAGGGCATATGGGCAGTTGCCCGGGCAACCTGAGCAACCCCCCTGTGCACGTCCCTGCCTCCACGTATTTAAATACAGGTACACGAGTAGTGTAACTCGACTTAGGATGGTGACACAAAATAAAACGTTGCGCTTTTCTAAGTGTGTAAAGTGGATAACTATATTGTATGGCGGAATACCACAGCAAGTGCTTGGGAGCACTACGACTCACTCGGCGCAGTAATAACATCACTCTGGAGGGAGAGAGGGCTTTTCACGAGTGATGATATCACTGTATTTAAATAATCTCTTATTCAGGACAGTACTAAAAAAATGCATTGTGTTTGATTCCTCTTAATTGGTTAAAAATAATTAACATTTTTGCAGATTTTGCAAACTTTTGAGTACGACTGTACATTATAAAGATATCTTCCGGAGGACTCAAGTGCATTATTAGTTGGGAATGAAAGACATGATGTTGTGCAATAATCAACTCCGATTGATTATTAAAGAATTAGGATTTGAAAGCAAAATATTTAACAGAGAAACTGGTTGTGTGTTTCGTGGTGTAGTTCACATATAATACAGTACAAACACAAAATGTCTATATTTGCATGTGTGGGTGTCTCTCAGGCGTCTCTCCAGCTTGCATTTTTGGCCAAGACATGCAGTTACATCAGCTCATTTTGCTCAATCATCTGTTTCTCTATGACTCAATTGCCACGGTAACACCATTAAAAATTCATTTTGAATATTTGTCTTGCATCTGGAGAAAGTAGCATTATCTGAAGCACCTGCACATGGTTTTCAGCTGACTTGAAGTGCTGAGTACACACAGCCTGAAGAGGTGAAGGCAACATTTCTTTGTGTTACAGGTAGTGTTTTAACCCATAGAATCACAGTACTGCCATAACATTACATCCGTACGATAGATAAATAGCCATGTAAAATCACTGAGAGGCATCAACATATGCTGAGACGCACATTGTGCAGAAGTCGCCAACTTTCTGAAGATTGATTCACTAGCTACAGACCTCCAAACTAGCCTTCAGATTAGCTCAAGAACAGTGCATAGAGAGCTTCATGGAATGGGTTTTCCAGCTGCATCCAAGCCTTACATCACCAAGTGCAATGCACAAAGCGTCGGATGCAGGGGTGTAAAGCAGGCCGACACTGGACTCTAGAGCAGTGGAGACGTGTTTTCTGGAGTGACGAATCACGCTTCTCTGTCTGGCAATCTGATGATAGTGTTATGGCAAAAATTCAATAAACAGACATCTCTGCGTAAGAGACACTTCAGGGTCAAATTAATAAAGAAAGAGAAGTTTATTCTTGCAAGAATAGGCCCAGTCGCTAACACAGATTGGTACACTGTATTCCTCTGTTATTGCATATAGGGGGTGAACAGATAATATAAAATATAGAAACATAAGGCCCAATAATCATATGTAATACATGTGAGATTAAAATTTCCCCAACAATAGAGTCTTGGTTTGATGGTTGCCAGGAGAATGGTACTTGCCTGACTGCATTGCCAAGTGTAAATTTTGGTGGAGGGGGGTTGTGGTGCGGGGTTGTTTTTCAGGGGTTGGGCTTGGCCCCTTAGTTCCAGTGAAATAACTCTTAATGCTTCAGCATACCAAGACAGTTTGGACAATTTCATGCTCCCAACTTTGTGGGAACAGTTTGGGGATGACCCCTTCCTGTTCCAACATGACTGCGCATCAGCGCACAAAGCAAGGTCCATAAATATATGAATGAGTGAGTTAGTTTGAATGTTAGTGAGTTTGGTGTGGAGGAACTTGACTGGCGTGCACATGTGACCTCAATCCGATAGTACACCTTTGGGATGAATTAGAGCAGAGACTGCGAGCCAGGCCTTTTCATCCAACAACCTCACAAATACTCTAGAATTATGGTCAAAAATTCCCATAAACAAACTTCTAAACTTTGTGGAAAGCCTTCCCAGAAGATTTGAAGCCTAAACCCTACGGATTAGGAATGGGATGTCTTTAAACTTCATGTGCTTGTAAACTTCATGTGCTTGTCACTTTAACACTCTCATTTACCAGAGGGTTGCATTCAGAATACACTCTTCTCAAACATCTAAACTCGCTGAGTTTGATTCATGGGAGTTATACAGTACAAGGCAAAATCTCATTCTATACTGCACACACTTTGACTTAAAGGGTTAGTTCACCCAAAAATGAAAATTCTGTCAGTATTTACTCACCCTCATGTTGTTCCAACCCCGTAAGACCTTCGTTCGTCTTTAGAACACAAATTAAGATATTTTTGATTAAATCTGAAACCTGGATCTCTCCTGCATAGTAGTCCATATAGGCTTCTTGAGGAATTGAAACTTGCTGGCTCGAAAAGTTATTAAAGACATCGTTAAAATAGTCCAAGTGACTACAGTGGCTCAATCTTAAGTTTATCAAACAACGAGAACACTTTTTGTGCGCAAAAAACCTACAAAAATAACGACTTTATTTCAACTATTCATTTATTTCTCTCTCTGCCTCGAGTCAGGTTACTAGTTTAATAGCGTAAGCTTCTGTTATTGTACGTCACACGCATCACACACATGACCAGCGCCGGCCAATAGTGAGCCTACGTGTGACGTAGCTATAAGCAATCACACTACGTTAACTGACTACAGGCCCATGGAGAAGGAAGTGAATAGTTGAAATAAAGTTGTTATTTTTGTTTGTTTTTCCGCACAAAAAGTGTTCTCGTCGCTTGATAAAGTTAAGATTGAGCCACTGAAGTCAATTGGACTATTTTAACGATGTCTTTAATAACTTTTCGAGGCCGGCAAGTTTCAATTCCTCAAGAAGCCTATGGACTACTATGCAGGAGTGATCCAGCTCTCAGATTTCATCAAAAATATCTTAATTTGTGTTCCGAATATGAACGTAGGCCTTACGGGGTTGGAACAACATCAGGGTGAGTAAATACTGACAGAATTTTCATTTTTGGGTGAACTATCCCTTTAATGATCAACCTGTTTTAATAAATATAATCATAATGGGATGGCAATCCACTCTGTTCATTATTAACTGTCCCAAGTTTTGTCTCTGTCTGTCCCTGAAAATGAAGGGTGTTGGGTTAATTGGAGTTAATAATCTTTCATTAGGGCTGTAATCATATGTGGACTGAAAGCTTAGGGCAAGTCATTTAACAGCAGGAGATCTGATAAAAATGATTCACACATAAGGTCTTCTCTATTGTGAGGTTGGAGAGGCTCACAGGTATCCGTATGCATACATGAATGGAATTAATCTCTAGCACTCATTAAATCATATTTGTCTGTGTGTATTTTTATGTGTATGGAGGCATTCAGAATATTTTTCTTTTTTTTTGTTATTTAGTGTTTATGTGTGTGTACACATGCATGTGTTTGTGCAGATGTCTAGTATGCTCTTTTGGGTGTATGTCAGTGTTTTTTTGTCCATGTGTGAATGACTCATGGTGAACGGTGATTGTTATGCTTTTTGATTTTCCTTCTTCCACAAAATTACTCTGATCATGCCATTAGAATCTCTCATTATGCCATAATGTGTTGTGATTTCACACATTGCATTAGCTTTTATAAATGGAGGCCAGTCCGTGCCTTGATTGGCTTTTTTAATTAGCCTCATTAATCAACATCATTTTCACTAGTATATCCCTGTTGAAACATCTTATGATCTATCAAATCACCCCTTTTCCCATATAAACACTACTTTAATGTGGTTTCTGCACCTCATGTTTCAGTGTCCTGATCCAGTGCTGGAACCTGAGCATAGGGTTATTGCGGTGCGATTGTTCCTCGTCTTATGCTTTGTACTAATATGATATGTCTGACTTGTGAATAGACACACTGGTCATCCTGCATTCCCAGTGGAAATATTGTGACGAATTCTAGCAGATGCTCCATTAATCCACTTCTTAAAGCTGCAGTATGAGATGATGTTTTACTGTGACTCAGTATTTGTCACTGGGAGTCATTGTACGCTAGAATGGTGTTGTGTAACATTTCATCTGAAACCATGGTATGGAATTACAGCACCTGTGACTGATGAACTACTCCTTAAATGAGGTTGGTTGGCTGCCATGGGCCATGAAGATACATATGCTCCCTATATGCATTGTTTAGTTTGTTTTATTCTATGGATTTGGTTGTCTCTGGCATCATGTGCATCTTACTGTAATTAACTCCATAAATTTAAATGTCATAAAGCTGTAGTGAAATTACAATGAAGAACATTTACGTTTACTTTCACACTTTTTTATGACCGTGCATGACAAGATAATATCTCTCATCTCATGCTCAATCCATGTTAACCCTTTTTTTTCTCTGTTGTCTCTGCAATCTTCAGTATTCCACTTCTCTCAGCGGTTTACCACAGCGGTCCCAGAGAGCTGTATGCTGATTCTGCTGGGTCTGGTTCTGGGTGGAGTGGTTCTTATCGCCAGCAAAAAGCAGCCGTACCAACTGGACCCTGGGCTGTTTTTCCTCTTTCTTCTGCCAACTATAGTGGGGGATGCTGGGTATTTCATGCCGGCACGGCTCTTCTTTGACAACCTGGGTGCCATTTTGATGTACGCTGTAGTAGGCACATTGTGGAATGCCTTCTGCACTGGATTCTGCCTATACGGAGTCAAGATGGCAGGGGCCATAGGTGAGTTATTATGATGGGGTGTCAGTTCAAACAAATTAAACCAAAAATGAATTATCACAGATCCTACATGCTTCTTCAGTCACGTAGGTGGAATATTTCCTCTGGTACCTCTGATGTACTGATGACAAAGCTGCTTGTTTTCAAACTTTTTATTAACATAAATTAGGAGTGTGTCAGTCTATTAAAACAATAAACCTTGATAATCCTTCAATAAAACAAGTTCTGTTGAGATTACAGTATGAAATAATATGTGAGTTTATTATAGCTTCTTAATTAGGATTCTAGTGGGTCCTCCTGACCCCTGGTTGAGAACCACTGCCTTTAGTAAAGCAATAAGCCATTTGAGCCCTTGTGTTACTGTGATTTTCATTTTCATTTCTTAATGTTTTCATATTATATATTCACAACTGCAATATTATAAAAGACAGAAATATTCAATATACAATCACATGCATTTTTATAACTAAACATTTTTTGCCAAGTTATTTAGTTTATAACCTAAATACAGGTTATGCTGTATAAATATTGCATTGACTCATGAATTATTAAATTGTATATTGTTTATGCATAGGGTTGTTTATATATCTTATAATTTATTATAATACAAGTTTTTGTTTATATGATTATTTGTATACGTATACTATATACACATTTTATAGATGCGATTAATCGATGAGACAGCATTTATAAATAAAATCAGCCTTTTTTTCTTGCTACTAACATGACTTGTCTAATCACATTCAATATTCTTAACTATTTATTTTATGACAATTTTTTATTTTGCGGGAGTCATCGCTGCCTAAAAATTGTTAGCATTGCATAGGACTTAGATGTGGTGTGACTGACAGAATTTTCATTTTTGAGATGATGGCTACCATGCTACTAGCAGAGTGTAAAGGCCTGTGCTGTGAGTGAGGAAATGCACTACTCAAAAGTTGTGTAAAGTTTGTTTTAGACCCAAGAAAGGGTAGGGCACTTTCATCCAAGGCAACATGCAGTACACTTATTACAGGGAAAATCCCACTGGAGCATCCTGGGTTAAAGAGCCTGGCTCAAGTGCACGAGGCAGTTAATGAATGACCATTGCAACATTTGAATTACCATTCCAGATCTTTTGTTATGATGTGGTTTTGTGTCTTTGTCTTATTAGTGGTTCCCTGTCTATTGAGTTTTCCAGGTGTTTCCTATTGTCCACGCCCCCTCGTTACCTTGTTAAGTTTGCTTGTCTGATTATTTAAGCCCTGTGTTTTTGTCTTAGTTTGTGAGTTGTTGTACGTGTGAGGTCGATGTGATTCACTCCTGTTTCTGAGTCCTGTTCCTGAGCCCTGTTCCTGAGTCTTTGTTAAAGTATGTAGTTTGTCTAAATAAAGCCTATACACTGTGTTTGGATCCAGCCTCCTTCCTGTTTCTGCCACATTTGGGCACCGGCATCACAGAACAACTCACCAAAACATGGATCTAGCAGGTAGTAGCCAGAGCTCACTGAGCAAACTCTGCACTATTTATCAGAGTAATCGCTGCATCGAGGATTATGTGGAGGAATTCCTTGTGTATAGCCATCTCGTTCCGGATGTAGAGGATACTTTGAAGGACTGTTTCTGGAGTGGTCTAGATCTAGACATTAGTTTAAATTTACCAGAGGAGGACCCTAGTTGGACCCTGGAGCAGTTCATTGATTTTGTCCTGCAGTTTTGTGGATCTCCCTTCACTGTTGGAGAGGTAGAGAGGGATGTTATCACGACCATCATGCCCGCAGAGCCTTGTCACGTCTCAGCAGAGCTTCCAGAGCCTCGTCACGTCTCAGCAGAGCTTCCAGAGCCTCGTCACGTCTCAGCAGAGCTTCCAGAGCCTCGTCACGTCTCAGCAGAGCTTCCAGAGCCTCGTCACGTCTCAGCAGAGCTTCCAGAGCCTCGTCACGTCTCAGCAGAGCTTCCAGAGCCTCGTCACGTCTCAGCAGAGCTTCCAGAGCCTCGTCACGTCTCAGCAGAGCTTCCAGAGCCTCGTCACGTCTCAGCAGAGCTTCCAGAGCCTCGTCACGTCTCAGCAGAGCTTCCAGAGCCTCGTCACGTCTCAGCAGAGCTTCCAGAGCCTCGTCACGTCTCAGCAGAGCTTCCAGAGCCTCGTCACGTCTCAGCAGAGCTTCCAGAGCCTCGTCACGTCTCAGCAGAGCTTCCAGAGCCTCGTCACGTCTCAGCAGAGCTTCCAGAGCCTCGTCACGTCTCAGCAGAGCTTCCAGAGCCTCGTCACGTCTCAGCAGAGCTTCCAGAGCCTCGTCACGTCTCAGCAGAGCTTCCAGAGCCTCGTCACGTCTCAGCAGAGCTTCCAGAGCCTGCGCTGCACGTCAGCCACGTCCAGCTGGAGACTGTTTCTGAGCCGGTGCTTGCTCCAGCCTATGTCCCCGTAGCTACCCCCAAGAAAATTTTGGGGGGGGGCAGTAGGTCTCCGCCGTGGCCACCCGAGGGGTCTTCTCCGCCGTGGCCGCCCGAGGGGTCTTCTCCGCCGTGGCCGCCCGAGGGGTCTTCTCCGCCGTGGCCGCCCGAGGGGTCTTCTCCGCCGTGGCCGCCCGAGGGGTCTTCACCGCCGTGGCAGCCCGAGGGGTCTTCACCGCCGTGGCCGCCCGAGGGGTCTTCTCCGCCGTGGCCGCCCGAGGGGTCTTCTCCGCCGTGGCCGCCCGAGGGGTCTTCACCGCCGTGGCCGCCCGAGGGGTCTTCACCGCCGTGGCCGCCCGAGGGGTCTTCTCCGCCGTGGCCGCCCGAGGGGTCTTCACCGCCGTGGCCGCCCGAAAGGTCTTCACCGCCGTGGCCGTCTGAGGGACCTTCACTGTTGTGGATGCCCGAGGGTTCCACAGTTCCGCCCTGGTCACGTCCACAGCCTGCTCCGCCCTGGCCTTCGCCTGGTCCTGCTCCGCCCTGGCCTTCGCCTGGTCCTGCTCCGCCCTGGCCTTCGCCTGGTCCTGCTCCGCCCTGGCCTTCGCCTGGTCCTGCTCCGCCCTGGCCTTCGCCTGGTCCTGCTCCGCCCAAGCTCTGCGGCCCAGGCTCGTCTTGGCTACCTCCTGGTCCCGTTCCCCTGCACGGGCCTGGCCCTCCGTCCCTCCCCCAGACCGCCTCCGCTTCACCGCCCACCTGAACTTTTTGTTGTTTTTATGGGCGTCAGGAGCCGCCCATAGGGGAGGGGCTCTGTTATGATGTGGTTTTGTGTCTTTGTCTTATTAGTGGTTCCCTGTCTATTGAGTTTTCCAGGTGTTTCCTATTGTCCACGCCCCCTCGTTACCTTGTTAAGTTTGCTTGTCTGATTATTTAAGCCCTGTGTTTTTGTCTTAGTTTGTGAGTTGTTGTACGTGTGAGGTCGATGTGATTCACTCCTGTTTCTGAGTCCTGTTCCTGAGCCCTGTTCCTGAGTCTTTGTTAAAGTATGTAGTTTGTCTAAATAAAGCCTATACACTGCGTTTGGATCCAGCCTCCTTCCTGTTTCTGCCACATTTGGGCACCGGCATCACATCTTTAACCACTGTCTGTACCACACCACTAGGGCTGCATGTGATAAGATCAATTTGGTTGTAATTATTGAATGCAGTTTGTGTGTGTGTTTGTGTGCAGATGAAAAAGTAGATGCAGGTTTGATGGAGTTCTTGTTGTTTGGAGCTCTGATCTCGGCTGTGGATCCGGTAGCAGTGATCGCTGTTTTTGAAGAAGTCCATGTGAATGAGACACTCTTCATCATTGTCTTTGGCGAGTCACTGCTCAATGATGCTGTCACTGTGGTGAGTCTGGACTTTGTTAATCATCAAAATTAATTGTTTTTACTATTTAAAGGGTTAGTTCACCCAAAAATCAATATTCTGTCAGTAATTGTTCCAACCCTGTAAGTCTTTCGTTCATCTTCGGAACAAATGTTAAGAGATTTTTGATGAAATTTGAGAGCTGTCTCACTCCTTCATTGCATGCTAGGTAATTTCATCTGCCGGCCCAGAAAAGTTAGTAGAGACATCGTTAAAATAGTCCAAGTCACTAAAGTGGCTCAACTTTAAGTTTGTCAAGCAGCGAAAATACTTTTTGTGTGCAAAGAAAACACAAAATAACAACTTTATTCAACTATTAATTTTCTTCCATGTGGGCCTATGGAGGAGTGATCCAGCTCAGATTTTATCAAAAATATCTTAATTTGTGTTCTGAAGATGAACGAAAGTCTTAAGGGGTTGCAACAACATTAGGGTGAATAATTAATGACAGAATTTTCATTTTTGGGTGAACTAACCCTTTAAGCATGTCTGGATGGCTAACATGCTACTATTGTAGCAGAGTGTAAAGGCCTGTGCTGTGTGTGAGGAAATGCACTACTCAAAGGTTTAAGGTTGGTAAGTTTTTAAAAAAAAAGGGTTTTAGAAAGAAGTCTCTTATGCTCATCCAGGCTAAATTTATTTGAATTAAAAACATAGTAAAAATAGTCATTTATGAAATATTATTACAATTGAAATCAATGTAATGTTTTCTGTTGTAATATTTTAATATGAAATATGATCCTTTTGAAATCAGTCTAATTTGCTGATTTACTGCTCAAGAAACATTTATTTTTATTAGACATGTTGAAAGCCATTGTGCTGTTTAGTGTTTGTGGAAACCATGATACATTTACATGAATAGACATTTCAAAAGAAATAGAATAATCTTGAAATACTACTGTAATCTTTTGTAAAAATGCAAGAGCATTTACTGTCATTTTTATCACTTTAATGCTTGAGGAATAAAAGTATTAGTTTCTTAACAGTAGTCAATTTAAAAAATCAATACTTAAAACATTATTTAATGAATTAATTGTTTGTTTGTTTATTGAGAGTTGGGGTTAGCTTAGGGGGTTTAAAGGCTCAAGGAAAGCTCAAGGGAGATGAGGAATGACCTTTTGTGTTCTCTCTGTTTAATGCTTACCTGTTGTTATGGTAACCTTACACCAGAACACTCTGCTGCAGTGCTGACATGATTATGTTATAAGACATGCCCAAAAGTCATTTGCCTGCTCTGGAGAAGCAAATCGATAGTAAATGACTTGGGCTAAGACATTGCCACTGAATTATCCAAACCATTTCCCTTTTTCCCCCTTGTATTTTTTATACAACTATACTCTAGGGTCAAACAGCTTCTGGCTAGAGATAGGCTGATTTAGTGTTAATGGTTTATACTACATAATGTTTTTGGGATTAGATCTAATCCTCAGAATTAACAATTCCGTGCTAGGGCAAAGTTTGGTTGGTGTTGACCTGACTTGTTCACTGGTATAGCAGGTCAGTCCGATTAATTTGTAGATGTGTCACTTGTTGACCCATATGTAGAAGATTACGCCCAATGACGAACCATCACTAACACATTCCCCACCTAATTCTACACATTCTCCCACCCTACAACATTTCAACATTACCAACATTATTCAACATACATCCGTGAAACCATGGATAGAGCCATCTATGCCGTAATGTCATTCATCAGATTATTCCTTAGGTTTACGCTCAAATTCACTTTTGATGATTTTGAGATTTTTGCAGTGCCAATGTAGGAATAGTCATTTTTTTAAAGGTGTAAACGCCACTCTCTTCGGAGGGACAGTGCGTTGTTCAATGGAAGTCATTGGTAACCAAAAGTGTTTGGTTTGTTTAAAAATCACCCTTCAATATGTCTTCTTTTGTGTCTCACAGAGGAAAGAAAGTCATATAGGGTTAGAACGACATGAGGCTAAGTAAATTATGTCCGTGATTCTCAATTATGTATTTGATTCTTTTTGACTCCCATTTTCCAAGACAATATTCAAAGATCCACCTATCTAAGCTGATTTGTGTGCATATGTGTTGTAATATAAATAAAAACATTGCAAAAACTTTTTTGCTTTTTAATTAAGATTGTTAATATACCTACTAATTTTTTTTTGACATATTGGTGCCCCCTGGAAGTTTGCTGAGGCTCCCTAGTGGGCCCCGTCCCCTGGTCTAAAAAGTATGTTTACATTCTGCATGTGTACATTTTATTTTTAATCCGATTTTTCCCTACACGTTTCACTAAATAACTTTTTATTAAGCCCAATCATTGTCTTTTGTTCTCTTTATGTTACAAGCTTTTTGAGCCAGGTTATTACAAGAATTTTTAGCTTAAATCTCCTTTTTATGCATCAGATTAGGTGTAAAGTTACCACAGTCACATTCTAGGGATTCTGAACCACCATGTTCCCACAAGGCTTCAGTGTAGAAGTGGCTACAGATTATAGAGTGATTTTGTGTGTGTGTGTGTGTGTGTTTACTGGAAGGTCAGCTAGCACTTGAGGTCGGGTTATTCAGAGTAAGACTGTGATCACTCTCTGAATATATACAGATAAATGTGGTCATGACACTGATCAAGTTGAGAGGCATTATATCTCAATCTGTCTAAAATGGAGTGGAAACCACTCAAACCAGCATGCACTTAACTTATCTATTGTTAATTAAAAGTTTGTTGTTATTGATAGGCACTGAATAGCAGACTGAACAAAAGTTTTATCAACAAAATAAGTAGAATTGCTCACGGTGAACAGGGGGAAACCTCTTCTTTTTGCAATTATTATCAAAGATATTATCAAAGATAATGGATAGCAGCGTTCATTTAGTTATGTTCATAGAGGAGTGAGATAGATGTAAGACTCAGTCTCTTTTGTACTTGTCTAATGGCCATATTGTAAGACTGGTTTGTGATTCAAACCAATCATGAGAGCCTTCAGATGGACAATGCTCTTCACAAAATCGCACATTTGCTGCTGAGCTGCATATTAATTCATCTGATATACACAATAGGAAATCTATTGTGGGGAACAATTGGAGATGCACTTTCATTCTGTCTAAGCTCTTTCACTAAAGCTTTAAATGTAATTAATTCGCTTTGAATACATTAATAGTTTTCAGGGTGCATTAAATTGATCAAAAGTACTTTCTTCTAACTTTCTATTCATCAAAGAATCCTGAAGAAAAGTGTAACACAGTTTCCACAAAATTATTAAGCAGCACAACTGTTTTCATCAGTGATGATAATTAGAAATAAGAAATGTTTTTTGAGGACCAAATCAGAACATGTGACACTGAAGATTGGAGAAATGGCTGCTAGAAATTCAGCTTTGCCATCACAGGAATGAATGGAATTTTAAAATGATTAAAATACAAAATTTTTAAATGTATTAAATACAAAACAGATATTTTTAATTGCAAAATTTCACAATACTTCTGTGTTTAAGGAATTTTTATCTAATAAATGCAGCCTTGGTGATCATTTTTGAAAGAGACTTCTTTCAAAAACGTTGGAAAAATCTTGCCGACCCCAAAATTTTGAACAGTCGTGTAGGCTATTCAAAAGTATAGTGTTTTTATGTTTGAATGTTTATTGTATTTTTATCTTTCAGATTTTTAGTATTGGAGAGATGCATTTATAATTGTCTCAACAGGTCTTATATAAAGTGTACATATCCTTTGTGGAAGTGGGACCAGGGAATGTTCACACCGCAGACTATTTTAAAGGAATTGGTCAGTACAAAATGTGTCAGTTGTTTCTTTCACACCATATAGTTGAGTATAATATTTTTAATGGGTTAATATTTACATAACACAAATACTTTTTTTTACATTCTCCTGCAATCATTCCAGTCTCCTTCCTCATTGTCAGCATTGGAGGGACTTTGGTTGGTCTCATCTTTGCTGTTATTCTGGCCTTCGTCACTCGTTTCACAAAGAAGGTGCGCATCATAGAGCCGCTGTTCATCTTCCTGTTGGTTTACCTGGCCTACCTGACGGCAGAACTCTTCTCTCTGTCCGCCATTCTTTCGTGAGTTTTGCCACTGCCAGTATACTCATCTTAATAATTTGAACATGTTTGAAATTGAGTCTGCAAATTTGTACACAAACTCGAAATGAATTCAAATTACAAATAATATACCGAATTACGTATGAGGGAAATTATGAAATGTAGAAAGATTTGTGTGAGTATAAGGAATAGAAAAATCATTACCCTAGTATATAAAATCCGAAATCAATGGGATGTCCTCATCATGATAGAAACATTATTGTGTGTGTCTGTCCAGCTTTGTGACAAACACTGTGGTGGCTGACATTTAAAACGATATGAATAAGTTAAATGACAGGATTAAAGCTGAGAGGGAAATGATTCATGCCTTAAGAGTACTACAGTGAAAAATAGAGAGAAACATATGAGCATAATAGAGAAAGAAGAATACACACATCAGGGTCAGGGATAAATGATACATTGAATGAGAACTGTTGAGTTTGTTTGTTTGTTTGTGTGAGCTGTGTATATGTGCACATGACGCTGAAAACATGAATATTTCCATGAAGAATTTTTCAGATCGTTTTCAAACCATGTGTGCAGAGCCGTAAATCTCAGTAGTTTTTGTGGCGGTCATAAATCACATAATGAGATTACGAGCAGAGGAATTAGATTATTAACCCATTTTAGTATTGCTTAGCACAGCAATAGAACAGATTTCAAGATGCAGAGTCATGATTGGATACAAAAGATGAATTAAGGACAGGAATCAGTGCTACTAGATATAAAGGATTGAACTCACACATGAATTTAAGTAAAAATGCATGATTGTCTGCTGATTTTGTAAGTATATACTAATGCAGTTTATGTCTCTTCATCACACTTTCTGCACAAGGTGGTATGGATATAGAAATGAAATACTGTAAGCCACAATAGGATTTAAAGAGAAGGAGAAAAGGTCACTAGAGACTGGATTATTTGAATACAATCTCATCTATATAATTCTGCACTTCTGGTCTGTTCAATGAGTACTGCAGAGTGACTCATATATAACACAATGAGCAAAGTGCAATTCCTGTCTAAAGCTTACTAATGTATATGGAATGTAAATATAGGGATATCTCATATCTCTGTCTAAATATAGACATCAATCCAAAGGTACAAAGGTCCGAAACAATTCATAAGGACAATAACAACCTATCTATTAAACTCTAAAGTATTATATTTATGATTTTGACATTTTTATGTATTATATACATCTATTGCATTCTACTATTCTATAAACATTATATATGTTATTGTTGATTCATGACAGGATGACTTTCTGTGGCATTGGCTGCAACAAGTATGTGGAAGCTAATATATCCCAGAAGTCCCGGACCACTGTGAAGTACACCATGAAAACCCTGGCCAGCATTGCAGAGACAATCATCTTCATCTTTTTGGGTATCTCAGCTGTGGACAAGTCCAAATGGGCCTGGGACACTGGCCTTGTTGTCAGCACACTCATATTTATCTTAGTCTTCAGGGCCATAGGTAAGAGAAAGTTCTATTCTATTCTATTCTATTCTATTCTATTCTGTTCTATTCTATTCTATAGACCATTTCGCAAGATGTAAACAACACTGGTCCAGAAGCACTTCCTGTTTCAGTTTTTTAACACTACATAAAAGCTGGGATAAAATACAACCAACAGAACAAATAAAACTGAATCAAAAAGTTAAACAAACACCTTTAAGATGTTTTCTTTACATGTGAAATAAAGAAAACAGTTAAAAACTGAAACAGGAAGTGTTTCTGGACCAGTGTTGTTTACATCTTGCAAAATGGTCTATTTAATTTTTTACATTTAATTTTTGGTACGTTTTGGTTACCGAAGTTAAAAACAAAAAGAGAACTCTCACTAAAATTTCTTTACTCACAGCTACACAATTAACTTACACTTTGGCTACATAGCTACTGTAGCTACATAATGTATGGTAAATGTACCAGGTATTTTCATCTGATATTTATTTGATTACTTGTCATTTATAATGGGTTGAGATGCAAAATTAGTCTTGCACAATACATTTACATTGTTTAATAGCCTCGGTTCTAACACTAAGCATATGTATTTGCTCAACATGTTATTTGCAGGTGTAGTAGGACAGACTTGGTTCCTGAACTGGTTTAGACTGGTTCCGCTTGACAAGATTGACCAAGTGGTGATGTCATATGGCGGTCTCAGAGGAGCTGTGGCCTTTGCTCTGGTGGTTCTTTTAGACAAAAAACATGTGAAGGCTAAAGACTACTTTGTGGCAACAACCATAGTTGTGGTTTTCTTCACAGTCATGTTTCAGGTAACTCTTTTAGAAGTTTCTGTATTCCTCCCATTTTTGTGTTTTCCCTCCCCTTCACGTTCACAGAATAATTTTGTGGTGATAGAAGAGGTCTTTCTTTTCTTTCTGTTTCATCTTTCCTCAGGTTGTGATTATTATCATTACTTGTATGTGTGTGGGTAGCATACAGGTAATAGCCTTTCAGGAATGACATTTTTCCTCCGCTGTGTTAAATTGCTGTTATTTTCAAAGCTATTCTGAAACAGAGATGCTAATTATAATGAATGGAGTGCTTTTGATGGTACTGCCTATGTGTTTGTGGGTGTGGCACCCATCTGGCCACTGCCAGCCTTTTTACCCTATTCCAATTTCATCTATTATTCATGGCTACACAATTTTTATAGAGTGTCTATGCGTGTGTTGTCAATGTCATATTCGTGCATCCAACATGTCACAGAATATCTGACTTCTGAAATCATCAGATACTGCCAAGCTTTGGTTTGGAATCCTACAAATATGCACGCTTGTTAGACAAGTAAGCATTGTTGTTTTTTCTGTAACAGGTAGTTGTGGATAAACTGTATTGAGTGTTTTTTTGTTTTTTTTTTAATTGAGTATAGCTTTTAAAACATTTAAACATTAATTACATAAATATATTTAAATATTCAAATAATATACTTTTTGTCAGTCTGTGTCATTGGTGGGGATTTTTCAGAGGATCTTTCTACAGCTTACATCAATTCACCAGTAGGTGGCAACAAGAGACTGTCTTTACTAGTGGGTCACTGAATCTTTAATCTATCTTGCTGATTAATTAAAAAAAAAAAAAAAAAAAAAACTGGCTACATCCCAATTCGCCTACTCATACTACACCCTAAAAGTATGTACTCTTTTTGTGAAGAAAAAGTACATACTTTTGGGTGTGTAGCAAATCATCTTTAACGGACAGCTCTGTCGCGCAACTATCACCGTAAACTGCCCTGTCAATTATCTCGTCACAGTTAAAATCCTCGATTCAGTCTAATATAATTTCTTACCATTTCAGAGAGAAATGTTGTCACACATTCGTCTCGTCTGCCAGTCGTGGGTCTTTCGTGCGGAGACTCTCCTCATGTGTTTGCAATTTGAATGTAATGATGCACTTTAAAGTTAATGGCTATAAACCTATCTTTACAAAAATTCTAAATGCTACTGCAGATGCAATATAACAATGTAGACAACATTGAATAAATCAATTTTGGTCAGGTTAGATAGTGATAATGAATCACTCAAACCCCATAAACATCTCTACACAACTGCCGGACTCGCGCGTCCTCCATGTCTGTAGTTGTTTAACCCTTTACAACTCGTGTTTGTAGTTCTAACCGAATCCTCTTCCAACGCGCGATGGGTTGTGGTGGGCAATATCAACCGTTAGAGAGTGCACACATTATCTGCACTTCGAATAGAGTGCCGTTATGACGTCACTTTGTAGGACAATTCGGAAGTTAGCGGCACATGGGTTTGCGATCGAAAAGCCATGCATTTTCCCTATAGACTTTTGGAAAATCGCAAAAAATAAGATCTGTGTTTAACAAAAAGTTGTGACCCTTTCACGTTTTGTCTGTCAAGGTAATCTTTAGAAGTTATTCCAAAATGTATACAGGCTTTGTTAACCACAGACCTTATTTCAGGCGATTTAGCAAAAACCCATTCAAAAATCCCATAGACTTAAGAGCGAGGGAAAAGAAAGTGCTAAAATGCTAACTCAATTCCGCGTTTGGCCTACAAAGTGACGTCATAACTTCAGCACTCTATTCTGACCGGATATCAGTAGACCCGATCTTACTACAATATGTTTCACATGCTTGTTATTTAGGAACTAAACTTGAATGAGTGAGTCTGAGTCATTCACTAAAACGATTTGTTCAAAAACAGTGATTCATTCAGGTACGAAACACCCCTATAATTGTGTCACTCAGATGTGTCGGTAACAATTAGATTATGCTTGTGCTTCATTTAAAACTTCTTTCACTGGTGGAGCAAAAATACACAAACTATCTGGCAATATTGTGTCTTAAATGTAAATTTCTCAGGACTAACTTCTTGTTTTGTTGCAAATAACACACTCAGTATCACAAATATACAATATTAATTCTCATTAATCACACTCACAATCATGCTGGTCTAAATGCTATATACTATATTAGTTAAACAGCATTTTTTTTCTAGTGTGATATTACTTGATTAGAGTAAAAGTGAAAGTTTATTTAAAAGACCAATTTTATTGCTACTTCCAGAAAAGTGAGCTGTGATATTTAGTTGAAATCATTTGGATGGTGCCATCTTTCTGTTTTGTTGTCTTCCCTCCCAGGGATTAACCATCAAGCCTTTAGTGAAATGGTTGAAAGTCCCACGCAGCACAAACAGAAAACCTACCATCAACGAAGAGATCCATGAGCGTGTGAGTCAATATCGCTTCTAACACTCTCACCTCTCTTCCTTTTCTGTTTCTCATCACCTGTCTCCCTCTGTCACTGCCTGTGGTGAAATGTGTGAGTGGTGATGTTGACCTTGCTATCTGTGCAGTGCTTGTGATCTGATGACTGAAACAGCAGCATTGCCACAGACAGACTGACGTTAGACTCTTTCCTTCCAATGAATTAATCATCAGAGCTCCCTTTTTTTTGCCTTTCCACAAATAGATGTGCACACATAGGCAGAGGTCACACAGCGCCTTGCCATTTGCCTCATCCTCTTTCTGAAGGCCTTACACACTCTGCTGCTCTATATGCACACTTGGGGACTCAGGGCTACCTGCTGAGCTCTCTAAAACCTGTGCTAAAGATAGACTGTAGTGCAGCTGAGCTGACAGAAGAGATTTGAAATAATAAAGGAGAGATTCTGAGAAAATAAAGGAGGATAGAAGAGAGATTCTCTTGGAAAGCAGCAGTTTCCCAAAGTTGTGTAGACCAAACAGAATTGAACTCCACACAATTGAAGATAGAATAGTATTGCCTACTTTAGACTGATCTGCTCACAATTGCCGGTGTCTAGTTTATTTATAAAGAAATATTTTGAAAAACACCCATGTATTGTTTTTTTTTTTTTTTTAATGTCTGCAAAATATGTAGGATCTGCACTTAAAAATAGCCATAGCTATTAAAATAAATCCAAATAAATAATTCAAATAAAATAGCCATGAATAATTTACAGATGCTCTGAAATCGTCTGTCTTTCTGTTTTCAGGCCTTTGACCACATTCTGACAGCTGTGGAGGACATTGCTGGTCTGAATGGCTACCATCACTGGAGAGACAAGTGAGTGGCACTTAGCAAAGATCGCTCGATAACTGTCTATTCTCATGATGAGAGATCTACTCATACATATAAAAGAGCTACACGAATGCAATGTTGTGTTATTAAGTCTCATTTTTTTCTAGGTGGGAGCAATTTGACAAGAACTATTTGAGTAAGTTGCTGTTGAGAAAGTCTGTGTACCATAAGAGTGAACTGTGGGAGGCCTATCAGAAAATCAACATCAGAGATGCCATCAGTGTCATTGATCAGGTAAAAAGCTAATGCTGCTGTTTATCAGGCACTCAGTTAGTTATTTTTTATAAGGAAGGTTGCTGGAAAGTTTTCTCAAGGTGAAACTGGGTTAAGATTTGCTTTTCATGTGTACTAATGGTATATGCCATACTGGCCATGTACCTTTTTTGCAAGGAGTTCTATCACTATTATTGTTGTATTCAAATTGTTGACCACTAGATGGTGCCCACACTCAGATAAATCAGTACTGGGTAAAATCAGCACTGCAGTGCAATACAACAATCAATCTGCTTTAAAAACACCACTAAAACTACTTTTATTTTCAGCTGCTTCTACTTTCTAAAGTGTTCCCTCATTCAGACTCACTCACTCACACCTATGGATTTTAGCAGTAAGGTTTTCAATGAATTTTCATTTCTAAAAGTTTGAATGAACTTTAATCATTGTTGTAATGGTAGTTAATTTTCTTATTTCTTAATAGAAGTTATACTACAGTTACTGGGGTCTCTGTGGGTTGACTAAGAGTCTGGTTGGGGGTCCCTGGGGCTTTAAAGAGTGAAAGCCCCTGGATTATAGCATTGAGCAGAGGAAGCATCGAGATCTTTTCTGAGGCTCAAGAGAGTCGTTTGAGAAGAGCAGAGTATAATTCCTCCCTTTGTTAGTTACCCTGACGCCATGGTGTCTCTGCCAATACTGGTCCTTTGTAGGCATCTGATACCTGTCAGCTTCAACATCAAACATATCTACAAAAATACTGGCTGGAGATGGCATCATACAGAGAAAGATAAAGAGGAAAGAGAAAGAAGGGCCTCCAGTTAGTTTATGCACATCATAATTGTTACACACTGCCCACTTGATTCTTCTTTTAGTTTGTTTGTTAGTAATAATTAGTTTTTTCTCTTCACGTCTCCAAAGAAACAATGTGCTTGATCAGAAAATATTTTGAACACCTGGAATTTTAGTCATGCATGACTTTTATCTTCCAGCAAGTTCATTTCCTGGCTTCCTGAGAGTAGTTATCAAGCTAATATTAGCACAAGATTAAGAGATAGAGAAACCTCTGTTCTCATTCAGACCACCCAGTGAAAGAGACACGGGATTATTCATCTCATTTTAGAAGGGGAAAAAACTAATTTATCAGCTAAAAAATATTAGTCTCTATGTTAGTCACATTTCTGCATGTCTTTCCCATTGTTTCGTTTGTACTTTGTATATATTTTCAATTCTCTGTGAAATAGGGCAAAACAGACTGTTTATACCATTATTAATTGCTTATGCATATCAGGAAAGATAAGTCATTAGCCATATGCCAGAGATATTTGTAGTAAGAGAACGGAGAGCTGCGTTACATCCACATTGAGACTGCTGAATTATTGAATATAATTGTGCACTTTGCATTGTATCTGTAATAGTGTTTTGAGATGATAGGTGATACTAAACTCAACTACTCACATAGCTGGGCATTTAAGGAACATTAATCAATAGCTTGATACTTTGTGTATTAGCCAATCAGAATCAAGTTTAATATTTGGTGCTATTTCTCTCTCTCAGGGTGGGAATGTGTTGACTTCTGCTAGACTCTCTCTGCCTTCCATGGCCAGCAGAACCTCTTTCCCAGAGGTCACAAATGTTACCAACTACCTGTGAGTATCTTTTGTTTGTGAGCATCACAGAAAAAAAAATCGTTTCATGATGCCCAGTAAAAATTGTATCTTGTTGCACAGTAAAAACTCCTTAAAATGTCATTAAAAAGGCTCAAATTTGACAAATGTAACACGTTTTGGGAAAAATGGATTATGTATGTAAACCATTGAGTGTGATATTATATATCAAGATGTTGGAATTATTTTGTGATACTGTCTGATACTGTAACATCCATGATAACTTTTGTGTTTAAAAAAAAAAGAAGAAAAAAAAAAGATAAATATAACCCATCAAATATAGACTACCATTCAAAGGTAGTGTCTAAGATTTTTAAAATGTTTTTTAAAAAAAAGTATCTTATGCTTACCAAGGCTGGATTTATTTAATCACAAAAACAGTAAAAACAGTAATTTTGTGTGTACAATTTTAAAATAAGTTAGTTTTCAAAACAACAACATCTGTTTGAAATAGAAATCTGTTTTAGCATGTATTTAGTCACAATATAAAATATTGATTATATTTGAATTAATACATGCAATAAAAGATAAACTATGTTTAGCATTTTTTATTTTCATACGACATTTTTTGAATGTGTGTGCACAATGTTTTTGTGCATATCTGTGGTGTAAGTGTACATGTGTTTCCATACATGTTGGTTCCTGTAACTCTCTGTGTCTCTCAGGAGAGAGAACGGCAGTGGGGTGTGTCTAGACCTCCAGGTGATTGACACAGTGCCAGGAGCCAAGATAGAGGAAGAACTAGAGACACATCATGTGCTTGCTGGAAACCTCTACAAACCCAGGAGACGGGTACAGAACATGCCACACGCACACCCTCTCACTATAAAGTGTTTTGAAGCATGACATTCCATCAGTAAAATGGGTGATACTTTGCATGATGTGTTTGCTTCAGTTGACATTGACATCTCTTTCTCTGTACCTGCAGTACCAGTCCCACTACAGTCGCCACTTCATGACAGTGGGAGAAAAAGAGAGACAGGATAGGGAGGTGTTCCAGAGGAATATGCGCAACCGTCTGGAGTCCTTCAAATCCACTCGCTACAAGCGTCACAAGAAAGACCGCAGTCAGAAAAAGGCAAGGGCTCAAAACGGCAGAAAACCACACTTTAATTGCGTCAACTGGACATGGTAGTGTAGTACTGACAAGTATCCATGTATGTAAGGTCATTGTCAAGTTTGTAGTTACTGATATGTATCATGACTGTGTGTGTCTGTGTGTGAGCAGCTTCTTGAGCAGATAATATTGTTTCTTGGGCAGCAAATCAGCATAAAATTATTTCTTAAGGATCATGTGACACTGAAGATTGGAGTAATGATGCTGAAAGTTCAGCTTTGTCATCACAAGAATACATTTTGTAGTATTAAAATAAGAATTGTAATATATTTTATTTGATCTTGTAATAATATTTCACAATATTAATTATTATTTTTTCAAATAAATGCAGCCTTGGTGAGCAAAAGAGACCTAATTAAAAAAAAAAATCTTACAGAGATACTGTATGTATGTATGTTTTAACTTTTTCCTCTGATACATTCACTTTGTTTTCCTACATTTTTTTTTAATATTGATAATATCGTATTACAGCGAAAGGGGTCAGATGCAAAAGAGCAAGACGCCAGTGAAAAACCCAGACGAAATGTCAGCTGGCAGGACAAAGGTTGGTTATTGGATCTGCTATCTATTAATGAAACTATTTTCTGATACTTAAAGTTCCCAGTGAATTGTGTAACATTTTTTAGCACATATGTCTGTAGACCCAGTTGTGGTTCCAATGGCACCTGAGGAGGATATACATGATCCTTCTGAACCAGATAAAGATGATGATGTGGGCATCACTTTTGTGGCTCGCAAAGCCCCAGAAACACCAAAGGAGAGACCAAAATCAGGTGAGATATGAACACGATTGTGATAAGAAAAGGTGAGAACTGATTGCTACCCATCTCCAACATTTTTATATCTTCTTGTTTATTTTTGTGTATTCAGTACCAGCTGCTCTGGATGTTTGTCAGAGCCCAGTTTCCGCCCCTCCCACACTGACATGTGGAGAGAAAACCCTGCCATGGAAAAATGGTGTGGGTTCTCTCCCTCCCTGTGTGTCTGTGGAGGCCACTAAGATTATCCCAATAGACCTGCAGCAGGCTTGGAACCAGAGCATCTCCTCTCTGGAGAGCCTGGCTTCTCCTCCAGAGCCCCTGCATCCACGTGTTAGCGCCCTCTCGAGGCTGGGAGGACCCCTGCGGACCCCCGCGAAGGGAAAAAGCGGTGGTGGTGCAGGATCAGGAAGTAATACAAGTTCCCCAAGTTCAGGGCCGTTGAAATTGCCTGCAGGGAAGGAGGAAGAGGAGGAAGGCACCCTCTCTCAGCAACAGCAAGAAATGCAGCCGCTAATGTCGTCTTTGAGGCCACCGCCGCCACCTCCTCCACCACCTGCTGCGCAATCCGCCGGAAAGAGAAGGAATCCTTGTGTATATCTTAGGAGTCTGGTGACAGTGCCATCTTCTGGTGGGGAGCCACAAAGCAGGAAGCCAACTCAACTGTAAAATCACTTACTTCATTCATCTTACAGCTGGCATTTACTTCCTCGGGCCAGAGTTTATTTTTAAGTCGGCAAATTCATTTCTAAGAGACTATTAATTTGGTTTTCTTTTTTAGTGCTAATAGGTGACATGGGTTTAGAAAAGGTTGGTAGTTTGCTGAGGATCCAGTTCTTTTTGTGTACAGAGCAGTTCTTTCCTACAGGAAAACCGTTCCACTTTCTATGTTTTTTTTTGTTTTTTTTTTTAGTTTGAAGTGATCTGCCCTGTATCATGTACCCCTGTATACGTGATTGTCAAAATGTTCAGCTACTGAACATATATAAGGCTAAACTACTTTCCAACGAGCCACTGGGTATGTCTGTTAAACAGTGTTTTTATCCAACTTTTCCTCCCTAACTCACACATAAAAGAACAGCAGATCATTTCATTGTTACTGTTTTAATCTTTAAATGACTCAATCCACCTTAAAACAAGAATGAATACCGACTGGGATGACAAAGTAACACATTTTCTTGGAGCATATCACAGAAAGCGCATGAGGTCAGGGTCACAGCCATTATCTCTCAATGGGCTTGGAATATGCATAACAAATCCCCACACACTATGTTGCGATGACAAATAATCCTTGATGATTGTCAGGAGCATTTATGATGTGTACGGGATACATAAGCTTCTATGCTGCACATTACCTGTTCTCTGTTGTGTTTGGCAAAAAAGCAAGGTCTGTTAATTTATTTTATATTTATGTATCAACTTCATGCCTTTTATTCTTTTGCTTTCAAAATAACAGGGTTTTGTGAATCTGTATTTTAATCTACAAAGCTACAGCTGTTTTAATAACCAAAGTGTTTAATGTTAATGTTTAATATTTTTTTTTTTTGTCTGTCTTTACTTCATTTTATGACACTATAATCATGAATAATTAATTATGGATCATTAGAATTTGATGTGCTTTATCAGTTAGTAGTAGTAGGCCACAGACTCATCAATGTAATCTAATGCACTTTCTAATTTGTCTGACAATGACAAACATATAGCATACTGTACTCCAATTCTTCAGATGTCTTCATCCTTTAAGGTTCTATGCCATGAATGGGTATAGTATATTGAATTTGGGTTTTGCACTTAAAATGAAAAGCCATTTAGACCACTTTACCTGTGGTGTGTTTTTGAAGCTGCTTGCCTATTCTTTTGCATTGCTGTGTAATTCTGTGTATGTCCTGAGGATTGTTGTGCCTTGAGAGGGACGGTGTTATATGTTAAGGAGGCCTTGTTGATCTCTATTGTGCCTGTGAACAGTATGGAGTGGGTCAGCATTGTCTTACTTGAACTTGTCGTGTTAGCAAAAATGTTAACCTAATCATTTTGACCCCATTGAATTGGAATTGGAATTAAATGATCCACCTATTAAATTAAAAATTAATTTTCAGATCTTTTCTCCAATGTGTTTTTTTTTTATACTGTAGGTATGTTTATGTGGTGTTTATGTGCCAAATAGTGAATTTGAACAGCTGCAGGAAGGAATAAAGTTAAAAAAAGAGAGGACAGCGCTTTTGAATGCCAGTGTTTGTCTCCTCTTTGCATGTACATTTTTTTTAATGTTAGATGAAAGCATATTCTTTATATTTTTTTATTTTTGTCATATTTAGCTGGTCTCAGCTGGTAGCCTACTGTATTTCATCTGTAGGTAGATCCTCAGGGACCGGTGAAGGAAACCCTTGGTGAATAATGAAGTTATATTCCCCCTTCAACCCAGGAGTCCCTGTGGTTTAGGCAGGGCTTCCCTAGACTGCCCTCAAAAGACGACAGCGCATTTATGTGCTAATGTGCCATTTTCCCTTCCTCAACCCCTGAAACAGATCCTAACCAGCAATGAAGTCATTGGCGAGAGAACAAAAGATGGATTTGAATGTGGGGACTTTAAACTGATTCCACCAAGTGATTTTCCCATCTGACTAAATGTCAGGGTTTGTTGTTTTTGCCCCTCTTTACTAATTCAGGGATTTCACAGGTCATGTTCATAGATAACCATTTTTTATAGGCACTTTTGACATGAATTTCAGAAACTTGAAATTTGCTACAAATGTAATTTAGCATCCAACAGTATATCATTTTTGTTAAATCCCCCCCCCCCCCTTTAAAAATGTGTAACTTTATTTTGTACTTAAGTCTATTACTAGCTAGAACTTTATATATCCTACACACAATTAAATAACATTTTCATACTTTTTTTCCAGTAATTTTGCTAACCTTTGTGTTTATTTTGGAAATAACACACACAATAAATATAGGCTATTTTGTTCACAAACTACCATGATCTTTCATTATTTTATTTCATAACACATATAATGTGTTATATTTCAACTCAAAAGAGGCCTATGTATGTACTAAAATCTAATTAATGGGGGAGGGAGAAATGGCAAATTTATCCTTTTAGCTTAATATTATTATTATTATTATTTTTTTTTACAATAGTTTTAGTTTTTATTTAGTTTGTTAGCTATTTATTACATTTTAAAACAACATTTTTTTAACAATCCTATAAAACTTGTTAAAAAAAACAGCATTTTCTTTGCACATAGCTGCATTTAAATTCTTCCGCCAAGTAATATAGGTCTCCATTTAGTGTTTCAAACAGGTTTCGAAGCGACATCGCGCATTAATATTTCGACGATGACTTCGCAACGAGTTCGGAGTTTCGACAAGGGTTATGTGTAACGTTAGTCCCGAACTTTCCGATTGAATATAAAGTTGTAACGTATTAGACAACAACCTACAATGTTTAGGCACTAACTAGCAATCTAGCTAGTTAGGAATAAAGAAGGTGCATTTGTTTTGGATTTCTGTCAACTTCACCGCACATCGCCTCAGGTAACAGCAATTATCGCTTTGTCACACTGTCAAATCCACAAAAAATGTCTTAGATAACGTTAGTTCATGATAGTGCAAGTGAATAAGCAGACATATCCAATATGCAAAGTCTGTAGCATTGCATTTAACGTTAAATGGTGAAAGTGACGTTTTACAACTGGTCTCGGGTCTGAAAGGGAAGTTGTTTACCCATAAAAATTGTGAAATCTGAAAATCAGTTGGCATTAACGTTAGGCCACAACCTCCTTCCTTGGGACTTAACTCTTGCAAAGTTGTGGAATAGGCCCACAGAAAATGTTGGGACTGGATGTAACTGTGCCAAGAGAACCAGACAAAAGAGCCCCATTAAGGTCATTAGGAAACCGCCTGATAGGTGATTTAGAAGAATGTAAATGGAGGACATTTAGTACAAAAGACACGGGCCTGTTAAAGGTGGATTAACTTGTACATTTGTGTAATTATTTTTTTCTATTTGCTGGCAGTGCATTGTCCTCCACCCCTGTGTAATGATGACAGTTGCTTGTACACCAGGTTTTTCTCGTTATATAAGATATATAAACTTGCAGTGCAATTTCAGGGGTGTGTCTTCTGAGGAGGCAAGGTGGGTAACTTACTGACAGCCTCCACAAGAGGGGAATTGAGAATGAATGGGGGCAATGCATCCATAGCTTTATGATTGGATTGAATAGAATGTGATTGGTTTTGTGCGATAAATCCCGCCTCTTGGTTTTGAATTTAGGAATTTACTAACAATGAAATTATGAATCAACTAAACTTACAATGTCCCTGATAATTTTTCTTCTTCTGATAATCTGGATTTACCGGTACTTGTCTGCAGACAACAAGTAATATTGTGGTCTAAAAAAGTCTGGAGGGTGTACCAATTTTCGTATTACCTTGAACTTCATGGTTTAACTCATGTAATTAACCTGCCTGGGAGTTGGCAGGTATCTGTATAAATCACTCACTAATTAAAGGGTGTGAGCATGCACTGTCATATGTGTGTATAGTACTGAAAGAACGTACAGAAATGTGTAAATGACATTTCTTTCCTTTCCAGAGTTATTTTACCATTTTCCGAGAATGGCGTTTAGTGGGCTGCTTCTAGGATATTCTGTTCATTATATTTGTGTGTGATTGATAAATAACCTGCATCACAAACTCAGAACTAGGAATAATAATAAAAAAAAACATTGTCACTAACTCAAGCAATGAATCCCAAAACTTTCAGAGCACCTCCATGCTGTCTTCCTGGTGCACATTAAAGTGATCAAAGCTGCAGTAGTGTGTGGAAATCACTGTAGCTGCCATCCCTTGTGGAGAAGTCCAAGAACGACGCTATTCTTTCAGGGCTTAATTGTGGGGCTGTGTTCATACTGCTCTCTCCTTATTGGCTGGGTGAAAATTGTTCCCCCGGCTGGAAAACCTGCTCACATTCTTAAAAGACACTTTGCATTGTCACTGTGCAGCAGATCATCCGATATCTGGCTGATCTGTCAGTGGGACCTCCAAAACCGAGAACAGGAATTTTCCACGTCAGGCTGGAGCACTAGCTGATTAGAGGTCCACGAGTTCTGTGAATGGGCCCCTTCTGGGTATTAAATCACAATTGTAATCATGTGTGTTTTTCCTGAGTAGTGTGTCATATCACGTACATAGTTTTTATTAATGGCTAGTATTCCAAAGCAAATGACATCAGATGAGGTTTTGCCACCCTGTCTTTTCCATTGATGAAACATTCATGGTGGTCTGTGCCAAAACATTCACAATTAAGCGATGTGTCAGTCTTGTACAAACGTGTGAAAAGAAAATGATTCTCAAAACAAAGTAGAGCTATTATAAAACATGTTCCGTGATTTTAAAAAGTACAGCCTCTGGCCATTTTTGACATGTCATAATCACTCTTTTTTTTTTTTTCCAGGTTATTTTCCAGAATGTGTGTACTTGCTTTTTGTAGATTGCACAACTGTCTGCTCATCTATTTATCCATCTGTCTGTCTGAATATTTAGGATTCTCAATAGATTTTATAGCAGTTATGTGTGTGTGTGTGTGTGTGTGTGCGGTATATGGGTTCTTTGGAAAATGTTGTTTTTTATTTTCAATTGAATCAGATGTATAACAGAATCTAGTATTTCTACAAGAACATGGATTAGAAAGTAAACTGTCAGTCCAGAAGGAGAAGGAAAGGAACTGTGTGTGTTACATTTCCATTTGGGCTGATGATGTGGTGAATTAAGATTCGTTGTTTTGCCAATTGGCATATAAATACACATTTTGAACTGAAAGCGATTTGCGGATGGTTTGAAACTGGTTGGTTGTCACATTAAAATAGAGTTAATGTGAATGTTAGTTGTTGTTGGGTTTTTTATGCTCTTTTGAAAACTCAGGCACATAACGTGTGATGGTAGAATATACGGCTGTAAATAACTGCGTTCTGTCCACTGGTGTGTGTGTGTCATAAGCCTTCATATGTCCTTCAGAACCTGAACTTTACAAATGAAATCTAACACAACGGACCAAAAATGCTTGTTATACGTTTAGTTTGATGGCTAGTCAAGTATTTTATTGCAGCTGGTGGTCAGGTCGTAATCAGCCAGATCTCATGCACCAGAACTATCTTCAGAATGTATTTTTTTTTCCTCTTCTTCTTTCCAAATGCGCTTTTCCATTACCAGTACCAGCTCGACTCGACTCGGCTCGGCTCAACTCGCTTTTCGCTCCATTTTCCATTGCAGACAGTACCACCACAAATAGTACCCAGTCGTCATAGCGGCACCTTTCATTCCTCTTTGCCCCATCAAGCTCTCGCTGGATCCTCTCTTCGGCACCCAAACAAAGCAATGTCTGCACCTCCTCGTTTGACCACGGCGTTTTATTCTGAGTTGCCGTAATAATAGTAATACAGTAAGTTTAATAACTATCTCTGGCCAAACTATTTGAGCTTGGCGGGGTTATTCTGGATACTCCATCTGGCGCATGCAATGATGACGCAGAGAATGGTGACGATTCTCTCTGAACAATCAGCGGTCGGCATTGTTTTCACAAGACATTTTAGTATCGCCTCAGCTCGCCTCAGCTTGCTCAGAACCTCGCCGGAGGTGATGCAAAAAAAAGTACCCCAAAGCAGGATTCAGGTACAACTTTTACACAGTGGAAAACCAAACAAAGGCTGTGTAGTGGAAAAGCACCATAAAGTGTCTGATTTCATAACTGTGCAACTAATGTGTTTAAGTGCATTTCTAGAGATTTAAATATAGGTGGATGAGTAACAAAAACAGTAAAGCTTTTTTTTGTTGTGTTAGTGTACAATGTTTGATGTTTCACAAAATTTGTGCGGTCACAGTAGCGAAACCTCAGCTAATATTTTGGGCAAAGTAGGTCCATTGTAAATATCCATAAACCAACAAATTTGTGTGTTAAAAAAGTTTAACAAAGTTAAATCTGATTATTCCATGTGGTGAATTATTTTTTCTTGTGAAATTCCCGATTTCTTGGATTCCTGTTGTTCTGATTTCTCTGTCCTAGTTGGCTATTATTCAGGTTTTTTTTTGCGTGTGAAATTTTAAAGGGACACTATATGCAGGAATTCCGTTTTTGTCGCTGTGGAGTATTTGTATGTAATGTTTCTGTCATAAATACCACTCACGTAGAGTGCAACATGGCGTGATGTGTTACATACAATAGTATACAATAGTACATTGTGTTTAATGTGTCTTTTAATGAGCTCTAATATATGTTGTTAGTGGTGAGAATTTTCACTTGATTAAATGCATAGATCCGACTATTATCCACATGTACTTTAATGGTCCAGTGGCAGAACTTTTGCCAAGTGTGTCAGAAGTTCTGGGTTCTAATCCACACTAGTAGTATAGTTTATTTTCCTCATCAAAACCGATTTTTATTACCGATTTTTACACTAATGTTTATTAGTGGTTGTATATATCAAGCAGGGAAACGTTTTTTGTGCATTAGGTTTTGTGATTTCACCGTAACAAATATAGAGAGTCTCTCCGCAACGGATTGAAGCGCGCGTCCTTGTGAAGACTCTGCATATCACAACAGAACACCATATCTGCGCCACTGATCGCAGCGGCAACGAGCACATTGGTCACTTGATTTCAAAAACAACACGTCACATCGCCTCTTATTTAACAAATGAAGAAAATGAATGCTCTACAAGAGTTAACTGGAGATGTTTTATTTGTTTTTATTGACCATCCGTGCCGCGAGATGTTTGAATGGGGACATATCACACCTGCAAATTGCACCTATCATCACTGGTCAGTCTGCCGTTCCCTCTTTCCCTGTTCCTTCGACAATGCTTTCCTAGCTTTCTACTTCGTATATGCCGGCTCAGCCATGACGATAGTGTGAGAAACTCCATCCCTCCCTACCTTGTTCCTGGATGTGCATTGTCGTAAAGTGTGCATTGTCGTAAAGGAATTTGTTACATCGCGAGAGCTGATATCACGCAATACTTTGTGACGCTGAGGCCGGCGGCCCGCCGGATCGACCCGAAAGAAGTCCTATATCCATTTCAATAACTCCGAAGCTGTTCAGTTAAGCCAAAAAAAAAAACTGCAAAGTGTCCCTTTAAAATTATGGTGAGAATAATGAATAACACAGATAAAACTGGAGCCATCAGCATGTCTATACCCCAGATCATGACAGTGAATCTCTTCTAAGGTAAAGATGACATTCTGATGAGTGCTCCGAGTGCTGTAGCGGATCCGGAGTAAAGGGGAAAAACAGGACACACTTTGTGCCACAGGAGACCCCTTGTGTTAAGTTCAGACAGCCTAGTTGTCAGCACCATCCGCCATGATGAGCGTCCTGAGTATTCTAGTGTTTTACAGAGTGAGAAACTGAGTAGATTTAATATGTGTTATGTGTTTTCCAGACCAGTTTTTGTGCCATCACTCTAGTTTCCCTTCAGTAGCTTAACTCAAGTTGAAAGAATAAGCATATTCGTGTTCAAAATAGTTTAGTCCAAGTTCAAATTCAGTTTATATAAATTCCCATAATTGATCGTGGTTTAAATTAACAATCAATTAATCAATTAATCATTAACCTTAACCTCTTAAATCTGAAGCGGGGGCGCTACTACCGGTATATTATCAAATTACTTAACCACTTGCTTGACTAACACTAAATAGGTGTCGTTTTAAAGCTTAGAAGCTTGGCTTTACGGTGAATATAGGGAATACGACCATCACTTACTATCAAGTACATTTTAATTTGCTGACATATGAGAAGTGCTCTATTTTCATAGAGTGAAAAAAATAACTGCATTACATGAAAATGTGATCTGTAAAATCTTTGTACATAATGGACTTGTCATATATTGTTGAAAAGATCTCCACTAGCATAATACATCAATCATATTTGTTTGTTGGAGACCAAACCAAGTATTTGTATAAAAAGCACTGCCAATGTATGATGTATGTGTATAAGTACACATTATGTATTTGTACCAGGTTTTTTGTTTGTAACTTGAAACCATAGTAAACCATAGTAGATCACTTATCTTTATTCAAACACAACATAAGATAATGGAGTGACATGACCTGATGCTTGGCTAAAGCTATTGGACTTCCGGGATCTGATCACGTCGCGATCATGATGCAGTGTTTTCCAATGAAAGTTCAACCAATGGAAACTGGATCTCGGGTATGGTGGATGGGTATAGTGGGTTGATGATGTGTAGACCAATCGGACACTCTTAGAGCTGGAGTGGGCTTGGATTGGTTCTATCGGTAAAAAGACGTCTGGACTCCAGGCTGATATTTCCTGCCTGTATTCTGTTCTGATGACCTTTAGCAGAAGGATTTATGTGACATGTATGGTTTAAGTCAGTGTTTAAGCAAGCTCCAACAGATCTGAGAAAAGGCCTTTGTTACTTATTCTTTGTGTCTGTGTCACATCCACACCTTTCATGGGCAATTTCTGTTGACATAAAAAGGTGGGTCAACCTGTTCTGTCAGAGTTCGAAACCTTTCCATCCGTTTTGTGATCCACCAAGTGCAAATCTTAGTGTTGTTTACATTATAAGCTAAAGAGATCTATTTTCAACAACACCAGACTGTCTGTAATGGCTAGGGGTGTTTCTCTCACATGATAATTTGATAATGCATTGCAAAATGATTCTGTACAAATACAGGAAAGTGCTATGGAAAAATTGATGCTGAAGTCATTTCCACAAAAAGTCATTTTTTAAAAACTTTAAAAGATAAAATTCCCTGTGCTTTTTTTTTTTATTTTCCTTCATTACCATTTATTTTCATTTGTCATGGTTTCCGTCCTGTAGCCTTGTGGATTTCTTGTTTTTTGAAGGCAAGTGTACTTTAGGGCTGTTTTGTTAAGGGTTGTATATCAAGATGTCTTGTGCCTGTGAACTTTCCAAAGACCACAAATTATGGCGTAATTTGAATATGAGTATGTTCCCCTGGTTTCAGTGCACGTTTTTTGGCTTGGCTGTATGTGTGTGTGTGGGTGGTTGGTTGTGAAAGGCAGTGCCATGTGTGTTTGTGTCTTTGAAGTAACTCTTACTCTAATGTGGAAGTGTTCCCTACTCATACTGTTTTAGATAGGATTCACATGCTCCAACTGACAGATTTGGTAATAGTTTAGGGAAAGAGACAAATAAAGTAGTTTACTCTCCTTGAGAAAGAGAGAGAGAGAGAGAGGAGGGGGTGGTGGTGGGGTGTACAGAAGGGAAAGGGGAGGAGTTTTCTCCGGCTGAGTTACCACAGTGACAGACAATCTCAGTGTGTGTGTATGAGTATCTCACAGGGTGTTTTGTTTTTTTCCTCTCACATGCTGTCAGCATTTCCACGGAGGGTCTTCGTAGACTGGCTGTTTTCTGATTAGCGTGGTCTTGTAGGACTGAAGAACACTTTGGATTAGTGGAGAGCTGCTGTATCGGTCGTAGTGCAGAATCTACTTGGGGGTAAGTGACTCTCAGGTTCAACATTTTGTCTCTTTCTCTGTCTCTCTCTCCACCTGTCTCTGGAATTCTGCCTGTCCACTTACTCAGCCTGCAGTCACAGCTCTCCATGCCCGAGCAAGTCATCCTGAAAGTTTCTTTCCCCCACTTCTGCGTGCCTTCACTGTGTCCTCCCCTCCTTTCATCTCCAAACTATTATTTTTCTTGCTCTCTGAATTTGGAGTGTCAATACTGTAAATAAACTGATCTTGATTTTTTTTTACATCAGATTTTTGGCTAATTACAGAATATGCTGTATATGGATATAATGAAAAATGTATACAGAATCTGGCTGCAGTATATGAATATATAATGACAAATGTGTATAGTAGGTGTTATAACTGACCAAGATACTTTTTTTTGTTTTTTTGTTTTGTTACAAAATATTTGAGACTGTAATTAGCTTCTTTTTTTTTTTAGCCAAAACAGATAAATTACTCATAATACTTTGCTCCTAGATCAGTGGTCCTCAACCTTTTAACTCCATTATGCACACTAATATTCGAAGGACTTTTTTTTTTTCTTTTTTAAAACTTATTTTAATCTATGAGAAGTTGGGAAGTCATTGTTCATGTATGTATGTATGTATGTATATATATATATTGTAGTCACAATTTCTATCTGATAAAATATTTTAGAATTTGGCATAACTAGAAATGTAATCCATTATAAAATGGCCAAAGCAGTTTTAGTAGATTACACAACTTTTACTGGTGTAATCATATGCCTACTTTAAAAATTCAACCATGTTATATATCCAGGGTTTTCAAAAACGTGGGCACCCTGCATGGTTCTTCAAAAGATAAAAAAAAAAAAAAAAAAACGATGGATGGATTTATTTGAGTGGTTTTAGCTTAATTGAATGCCTGTTTGTGTTTTGTCTTATTTTAGAATGTTTTGTTTTTCAATTTATATTTTTAATGTTGGGCCATTCTAATACTTGAAAAGTGTTTGTTCGGTTCTAATATAAACTTATTTTACTTCTACATATATGTACAGAGAGTGATAGGTGGCGTTAGTGTTGCGCTTGTGTGTGTGTATGTGTGCGCGCACTGACAGATGCCTGCACGGCTCAGTATTTTTTTTAAATAGCCCTGTTAAGACTTTGTGTGCCGTGACTGCATGGAGTTCACACTCCATTAACCTCACACATAAAGAAGACCGTTCTTACATCAGCTAGGTCAATGAGGAGTCCAGATGAATGGCTGTTGAACTTTTGGGGTGGCAGGATGAATGTGCCTGTTGATTTAATAGTGCTGCAGCCCGTTTGACACCTCAGTCAAAGCGCACTTTAAATTTATCATAACAAAGTGAAGGAGGACTGAACTGAACAAATTCTTCAATTTTTGGATTATCATTTATCTGTTATGTGTGTAGCACAGAGTAGGATATAATAGTAAATACCCCTGACTGCCTTACATGTCACAAGAATAGCCACTCGAACCTGAGCTGATAAACATAGTGCCCCCTGCCAGATCCCTGTTACCCTAGACTGAACCCCTTTCAGTTGCTGCATGTTTGACTGATGATTTATTCTTGAAGATGAACCCTTAGATCAAATCATTTAGATGGCCAAATGTTGAAGGTTTATTACTCTGAATTATGTTGAGACCCCTTTGTGAACCCTGTTCTAGTGTGTGTACAGTGTGGTGCCGTCACGGCTGGTTGCTTCTACACACTACAGCTGGACCTGATGGTACAATGTCTGACCCAGAGGGCACTGAAAGTGTGGGAAACAACGCCACACTATTGCTCTGTCCTGCAGACTTCTTATCATCACTCCGAAATAAGGAATTGATCTTATGTGTAGCAGTGAAAATATTTTGGAGTGCTTCTTGGATAAGTCTTACCAAGTGAAAAGTATGTTTTATGATATAAACTTTGTTGCAGAGAGATTGTGGAGGCACATGATGAATGTATTTATGTAATTTGAAGGCATGTGTTATACTGCCAGAAGCAATTGAAGTAATCAGAGATTGGCCTCAAAGTAGATGTGTAAGACCCCTTGACATTTTTATCAGTGTCATGTGAGTAAAATAAGCACTGCCTGGTAGAGCTATCACTAAAATTCACAGGCTCAGGACAAAATGTTTATGGGTGGGCCCCCTCTCTACCATAGAGGACCCACCTCACAGGGTCCCAGACAACTGCTGCATGGTATTATGGGTGATTATGAATCAGTTTTTAGCTTGAACAGAAAAGAACAGAGACGGGAAGAACCAGGGACAGGATATTGCAGAATGTCTCTCGCAGAAAAAAAAGTGAACATTGCCTTAAAATCCAATTTCCTCTGTTGAAGCTCCAACCATCTGCCTTCTCCCATCTATATCCCTAATATTTATGTGCTCATGCATTGCTTACCCGTAGATATGAAAAACAAACTGAAAAACATTGGCGGTTAACTATGTGATGTGATGAAATTAAGCACTAGGTTAGGGAATGTTTTCTCTGACACTTAGCCCTGGCTCTGGATTCTCTGATTTTCATTAGAGTTGTTTCCGATTTCGATACTAGTATCGGAAATGCTGCCGATACCAATAAAAATTCTGGCATCGGTATCGGCGGGTACTTCTAACCGCGTACCGATCCGATACCATTTTCTTAAACTATAACGCTGCAAATCGGAGATTAATTCTTCTTTGCTGCTTTAAACCGGGGTTGCTTGTAGCAGTAGCGTTATATCCGCAGTTTGGCAGTATTTCAGACTGTAAAAAGGCGACATGTCTCATATGCCATACCGCAGTTTCGAGAGGTGGAACAAGTATTAGCAACTTCAACACGAGTAATTTAAGCAATTGAAGACGCGTCACCCCGCAGAACATGATTACCCACAGGCAAGGCAGAGAAGGATGAGCCGTGCCAGAATCAACAATCTCTGAAAGCTTCATTCAAACAAAGAGAAATGTTTTCAAAAGACAGCCAACGAGCTATAAATATAATCGACAACATGTATTGAGTTGAGTATTATTCTGAATGACCAGCCGTTGTCAACTGAAATGCCGTTTATTTAACAAAATTGTTTATGGACTTTAAATTATAAAGAGATTATTTTCTTATATAATTGATATATCATTTTTTTTTACCCCGTTATATTGTAAAACTAAAATACCCTATTCAGTTTTAAGTATTAGATGTGTGGCTGCATTTTAAGATCTTTTTTCACTTAAGAAAGATAAATAATATATTGCTGTGAAATGTATGTCAGATAATAAAAATACTCTAGGTCACTGTATGTATTTGTTCATGTTTTATTAAGGGATAAGTTTGAACCACACCATAAAATAATTCTATCAATTCATTAGGGGTGTAACGGTACATGTATTCGTATTGAACCGTTTCGGTTCGAGGCTTCCGGTTCGGTACGCATACAAACCGAACGATTGCTTGGACCATTTTTCCTGCCGGCAAAATTCGTGCTGACGCGGCCAACACAACGTTGCGCAACATCAAATGGCAAGCGTAATGAAAGCAGAACGAAACTGCGCTACTCGTTAGTGCTTCACGGATCGTTTATCAGTTCGGACCAGCAACATCTGTGCATCTCTGTGCATCTCGATCAAGCAACACTGTTACCACACCGCGCTAAGAGATGCGGTAAAGAAAACATTTGAATTCGCCACTGAGGTAATAACATCGCTGCGAGATCTAGTGAGATGCATTCACATTTCTCCGTTATTAACCGTAGATCTCTATTAGATCAAACAGCGCTGTCATGGAAACCAGGAGAAACATTGAGCCGTGAATGAACTTAGTAATACTTTCGTCCACAGACCAGCAACATTCACCATGGATTTAATATAGTAACACTAACTGGAACCAGTTTGGCTGGAATGGTGAAATGCTTTCAAGTACTTCACACATCTTTTTCCAGCACTTCAAATTTCAAATATTATATAAATATATATTTAAATGTTATTTTTAATGTGATGACCAAAACATTATTTGTTCATTCTTCAAAGATGACCCCCATTTATAAACCTGAAAGTTTCAAGATCTAGGAAAACTCACACTTATTTAAAAATATTTTTTCTTTAAACAAATAGGAAATTTCTCTGGCATTTCTTTCTTTTTGCTGTATCGAAAACGTACCGAACCGTGACTTTAAAACCGAGGTACGTACCGAACCGTGATTTTTGTGTACCGTTACACCCCTACAATTCATACAGTGCTAGTGTGAATTGCTGCTGCATAGACACTGTACACACCCATGTATCGGATCAGTACTCGGTATCAGCCGATACTCTGAATCCAGGTACCGGAATCGGTATCGAGAAGGGAAAAAGGGTATCGGAACATCTCTAATTTTCATAACATCAGGATATACTCTTCCCTTTTCTATTCAAATCAAAAGCATATCCTTTCTCTCTCTCTCACACGCATTATTTCTTTCTCTCTGAATATCATGTGTTTCATGTTAAATTAGACAAACAGTCTGGTGATTTCCCCAGTGATGGTATCTAGGTCTTATTCAATTTGCTCAACAGGGAAGATAGAGTGGGTCCAGAACAGAGTTAGCATTAGCACTCCACTATGATTTATTTCAGTAGTGTTTCATTTAGTTCCTTGAACATGATTACAAGAGGTTTTGACATGCAGTCCTTGGCCTTTTTAAATGAATTTAGAATGGTGATGCTTGGATGGAAAAAAGAAGATTTTAAGCAATCTTTACACATTAATTTTTTTAGTTGTCATTGTGGGATGGCAGTCGGATGGGAGAAATATTTTGACCTCTTTTCTTGGTGGTCAGACTGTAATATTTTGCAGAAAACCTTTAAGGTGCTCTAAGTGATGTTAGGTGATGTCACTTCTTGTTCGAAGTATTGTCAAACAAAATGGAGGCTATCTAGACCCTCTCTCCTCCTCATCCCGTCCCCGTCCCCCCTGCAGTTTTACTGATACTTCATTCAAGGTGTAATGTCGCCAAAGTTAGATAAATGCTTTCATATAATGCAGAACAGAATGCAGAAAAAGATAAACATTACCACAACATTACAATAAGACGTAAGCAGTAAAACACGATAAAACGTTAAAACGTTTCGCCACCCGAGGTTATAACTTTAGCTCCCATACAAGGATGCAATAATGGCAAGTTAATAGCTTTGTTTCCCAGTGAGCATAAACAACTTCTCCGTCGTAAACAAATTTTGTCAAAGTTGTCAATAGGCTATGAATGAACATTCAAATTCATAAACAGTTGGTGAAAGTAATCATTCACACAAACTGTTTGTTAGCTGCCAGAAACCTATATGTTATATTCGCCAAAGTTTGCGTTGACTGCATTGTTCTAGCTAATTAAATCTTTGTGTTTGTTAGGTGAACATGAAAGTCCATTTGGAAAAACCAAACTGGATTTACCCACCTGTCCATCAAATACAGAGCTACCTGAATATCAAATTAGTAGCTTCTAGCCACCTTTCAAAGGCTTTTCCCAATCTAAATTCGAGTCTTCGCGTATTCCTTTTCACTTTTCTTTACATTTTTTTCAATCTGGTCACCGGAACGTCGTCTTTTTGGTCGTGTTGTAATGAGTTATAATTCTAAGTTCCCTCTTCATGCTTCTCTCTCCTCCACAGATACAGATGTTTGCTGTATGTGACAAAAAAAAAAGTTTGGCCTAAAAAACGTGTGACATCACTTAAAGCACGTTTAACTCTTGCTTACATCCAGATGTTGTTCAGTTTCTCCACATCGTTTATGAATGGGATATCTGATAAGAACTAGCATGTCTTGGGAAAATTGACTAGCCAGAGCATCTGCTCGTAAATTAAAATCAATCCCTATTGAGAATGAGGAGTTGACGTCATTGTACAGAGCCCCTCCCCTCTCCGCCATGTTGGTAGGATTCCCACGACAAAATAGTATTGTTTATGTGTGTTTTTAGCTCGGTAGTAGAGGAGTTTCTCGCAATACCGCACTGTTTTACCATGCCTGGAAGTAAGTGCTGCGTTAAAAAACTCCTCCAGTAACTCACACGAGACATATGGAAAACATAGGAACAATGGAATACAGTTTTTTAGGTTACCGAAATGGACACAGCATCAGGGAGTCTCTGGCCTGACAGACGAGGAGACGCGCCGGATTGCTTGGTTGGCTGATGCCTTTATTGTACGATTTTCACTGTTTGCTGTGCCTTAACGAACATACGCAAAAGTGTTGTTTGAGTGCCTAGTTCATTACTTTTTTATTTTGAAATAAATGTTTGAAACAACTTGATATGGCTTAACAGTATTTATTGAGAACTGAAATATATGTATATTTGGACAATATAAGTTTCATGGACGACATAATAATAATAAAATAATAAGGATACTGTTATTAGTGCAAAAGAACAAATATCTTGACGCTGCTTCTCCAAATACTGTTTTGTGCTTTGTGTGAGTTTGTTCCTGTAAGGTCCCTTTTCTTTCGCCTTATCTTTTTGCATTACTTTCTTCCTTTTTTCTCGTATTCTTAGATCCGCCTCTGTCCTGCCAAAATAATAAATGCGCGAAAATTAAAGAGCTCTGGAATGTTTAGTAGCGTCTCTGTGGGGTTCTAAAGGCGTTGCCCCTGGTAACCGATAGCGTCTCCTACCATCATGGCCGACCGGCTCAGACCCCGCTCAAATCGGCACGTGACTCCTCATTCTCAATGGGGATTGCACGCACGTGACAAACGCACGTGTCTGTATTTGTCAGATTGGAGATGCGCCCTGGGAGAGTTCCTATTTTAGGTGAACTTGTGTTCACACTGTAAGGCCTAGGGTGTGACTCAATCAATCAACGCACTACCAAGTAATCATGTTGCAGAAAACCTGAGTCATCTCTTATCCAGTTACTTGGATCAAGGTCCTTGCATTGCCCAAATTTGGGGTGTAAAAGGAATGGGGAAACAGTCGAGGACAGGGATGGGCAACTTCAGTTTTAGAGTGCCACTGTCCTACAGAGTTTAGCTCCAGCCCTGAAAAAATCACAACTTTCTAGTAATCCTAAAGACCTTGATTTAGCTTGTTCAGGTGTGTTTGATTAGGGTTGAAGCTAAACTCTGTAGGACAGTGGCCCTTTTGGACTGAAGTTGCCCATCCCTGGTCTAGGACATGGTGAAGGAATATGCAAAAGCACCCTTCTGATTAGTCACAAGTGAGGGAAGTCATCAGGGCTCCACCTGTCAGTGAATTTCTATCCCAAAATCACATTAGTAATACACTTCCCTAACAATAATGTTCAGCCCTTTAATGATACATAATTTGTCTTTGGTTACATCCAAAATTGCATACTTTTTAATACAATGTACTTAACGAGGGAAACCCATTTTCTTTGGATCATTTATTCTGTGAAGCTGAGGTGAGGGGTAAATAATGTTGGTGAGTTGGTGAGCGTTTACACTTGGCATTTGCATGTGACCTGTATCCGGATGTTGTCCACATACACATTGAAAAGACAAGTGTAAACGCGCTTCTGATCAGAATGTTATCCGCACTGTGACGCACTGTGATCGGATCTCAGTGTAATATAAACGCAATCCAGCCATCGTGTCTGCATTCACAGGTGGACGTCATATAAATCCCTGCCCAGTCTTCCCACGTGGCTGTCAGAAAAGAATGGCCAGACGCAGTTTAGGCAAGGCAAGGCAAGTTTATTTATATAGCACATTTCATACACAGTGGCAATTCAAAGTGCTTTACATGGAAGAAATTAAAGAAGTCAGAATAATTAAAACAGTTTAGAATAAAAAAAATCATAATAATAAAAATAAAATACAGTGTCGAAAATAAAATGTACAGTAACAGTCGGACAAACAGTGGATGAAACAAACAGTTTAGATGAAATGTGTGATGATGTATTTATTAATTTATTTATAAAGTATTATAATAGGAAAGCTATTTAGTGACATTCTAGATTCTACATTTTGAAATATTTACTTACAATTTTTTTATGTTTTAAAAGAGAACTGATTTTGTTGTTGTTTCTAAAGTAAAAACTCCACATCATTCTGTCTTATGAACACTTCAGTTCACTTCCTTCACAAAAGGGTTCATTTAAACCGCAAACCGTTCATGTGTTTCCCAGAATGATTTGAAAATGTGTTCAGGGTGTGTTTACTCATGTCAAACATAAAAACACTGATGTTGACTCAATAGGTGACCGGCAGAGCACCTAAAGACATCTCACATAATTTTTTACTTTACCTTACCGTAACTTGGTGTCAATAAAAGAAGCATTGTTAAGTGTTTTATTATTTTTGTATGCTCTGGTTTTATTTAACTATTCAGACTACAGGTGCACTTATTAGCATTGTGTGGACTAAGTCTTATTATTTTCAGTGAGGATTTCTCATGCTTATGTCCACAAAAGGATGTCTAGCTGTGGTTAACCGTCCATTCATTAAACACTTAGTCGCACAAACAGATTAAAAAAGATGGAGCTGAAGCTGAACTACTCTCATGTAAGGAGATTTGGTAGTAATTTTTTTATTTAGCAAAAGCTACTTTTTGTGGTCTATATAACCTACTGACCACTTTTTTTCTTCTTCTTCTGCAAACCATAATATTTTTAAGGATGGCCTCATACAGAATTAGTTTTTTTTGAAAATAGGGTTAGTGTAAGGGGATAGAATATATAGTTTGTACAGTATAAAAACTAATTACGTCTATGGAGAGTCCCCACAAAAATAGTGAATCAGATGTGTGTGTGTGTGCTCATTCTCCAGTCATAATTTTTCTCCTCTTTCTGTCTGTCCATTTCTCCCAGTGGAAGTGTTGCAGCATGAATTTTGAGGTATTTTGATGCTAGAAATTCCCCTTTCTGAAAAAAAAAAACAGTAACCAAACTCCATCGCACACCTGCAGGTGATAGGTGCGTCAGATAATAAGACCAGCTAGTCATTCAAGCAGATAAGGAACTCCCGCACACTATCATTACTTGCACTTTTTAATCAAGTTTATTCACACACAACGTTTCGGTCACACGACCTTCGTCAGGAGTATACAAAATGTTCTATAACATCTCTTTTTAAATGTGTACATGACCACTCCACAGAACTCCATCTGTAAACAATTAAGCTCATTAGGAGTACATAATTAGCCCCACATCACAGACAACTACAAATTGTAATAGATAACAAAATTAGTTAAAGTCACCCCGTAGACAAAAAAAAAAAAAAAAAAAAAAAAAAAAAAAAAACCACACATAATTATCCAACAATCTCAAGTTGTACTTCCAAACAATTGTAACAGTCGGGCTCCTTAGCCACTAAAACTCATAACAAATACATAATATATTAAAAAAAAAAAAAAAAAAAAAAAAAAAAAAAAAAAAATTCACTATAACATTACATTAAACAATGCTTCGTCATTCATGCCCTTAGGTGATAAAGTTTGAAGAGTGTAGATCCAGAACAACTCACGTCTCTGTAGAAGTAATTCTATGTCGCCCCCTCTAGGTGGCAAAGTCACTTTCTCAATCCCACAAAACCGCAAAGAAGCAACATCGTGATTCAAAGTCACAAAATGTGCCGCAACTGGATAGTTCATATCTTTTCTTCTGATCGAACTTTTATGTTCGCTAATTCTTTGTTTCAATTGTCGTGACGTTTTCCCCACATAGCCGATACCACACGGACAACGAATCAAATAAACCACATGAGTGGAAACACAAGTGATCACAGATTTAATGCTATACTTTTTGCCAGTTCTAGGGTGACAGAAAAATGATGTTTTGAAAGTATTGTTACACTGGGCGCAATTACCACAACGATAGTTGCCCTTCTGTATAGGGCTTAGTAGGCTCTGAGATGTACGAGGACTAGTACTCTGAAAACGAGCATGTACTAAGCTGTCTTTTAAATTCCTAGCCCGTTTGTATACAATCAAAGGAGGATGTTTAAAGATATCACTCAACTCCGGGTCAGATGACAGCAAATGCCAGTGTTTTTTAAAAATTGATTTAATCATAAAGGACTTAGGTGAATGTGTTGTAATACAGGAAAAAGAGTACTTTTTAGATTTTTTTGTCTTCTTTCTTAACAGTTCAGAGCGTGTCTTTTTAAAGGCTGTATCGAATGCTTCCTCAACCCAATCTAAAGGGTAACCTCTGCTCAAAAAATTATTTTTCATGATTTTCGATTTCTCTACAAAATCGGAGTCAGAATGACAAATTCTCCTCAATCTGTAGAACTGACTCTTAGGCAGTCCTTTTTTCAGAAAAATAGGATGAAAACTGGTAGCGAGTAACAGTGTGTTACGATCAGTCTCTTTAGTAAACAGAGTAGTAATCAAACAACCTTCGTTCTTCTGTACCCACATATCAAGGAAGTGTACTTTAACAGAATTGATTTCAGAGGTGAATTCCAAATCATCAACCAAGTTGTTCAAAAATGTAACAAATTCTCGAGCTTCTTCGTGGTCACCCAAAAAAATACAAAATATGTCGTCGATGTATCTGTACCATTTGATGATCTGTGAATGAAAAGGATTCTTCTCTGTATTAAATATATAGCTTTCTTCAAAAAAACCCATAAATAGATTGGCATAGTTAGGGGCAAAGTTTGAGCCCATTGCTGTCCCACTTATCTGAAGAAAAAAATCATTATCAAAACTAAAATAATTATATTTCAAAAGGTAGGAAGCCATCTGGATAATAAAGTCCGAGGGAGGGCTAGAGTCCTCACGTAACGAAAGATAATGTCTAAGGGCAATAAGTCCTTTTTCATGCGAAATGTTAGTATATAAACTTGTTATGTCTAAAGTTAACAATACAGAGGCATCTGATAAATCATGTAACTCAGAGATCTTATTGATAAAATCGGTAGAGTCTCGAATGTAAGATGGTAACGAATGAACAAAAGGTTTTATAAAAAAATCAACGTACTGCGATAAAGGGGATAAGAGAGAATTGGTCTGTGCCACAATCGGACGACCTGGAGGGTCAATAAGTCTCTTATGAATTTTAGGAAGAGTGTAAAAAACTGGTCTAATCGGATGTTGACAATACAAGAATTTAAAATCCGATTGAGATATCCAACCCTCCGTTTTAGCATTTGTTAAAAATGACAATATCTCTAATCGATAGGTATTGGTAGGATCCCCAGGGAGTTTTTTATAAAACTTAATATTCTGTAATTGTGCAAGAATTTCATGTTGGTATTTTTCCGAATCTTGGACTACAATTGCCCCTCCTTTATCTGCTGGTTTTATAATGATACTTGGGTCACTTGTCAATTCGGTCAAAGCTTTTTTCTCATTCAATGAAAGATTATGGGAGATATTATTACTAGAAGAACAAGTTCCCATCACATCTTGTTCGACCAAACGACAAAAGGTATGAATGGTGTGATTAGACACATTAGGGCAGAAATTACTTTTAGGTCTAAAGGGTGTCCTAGATGCACCAGACTCTGATTTAGAGAAAAAGTACCGTAGTTTCATTTGTCTAAAACATTTGAACAGATCCACTTTTAGCCCAAAACAATTAACACCAACAGTAGGCACAAAAGATAGTCCTTTCGATAAAATCCCTATTTGGTCATCAGATAGTTCTTTTTGAGAAATATTGATTACCGTCTCTTTGAGTAGCTGCGGGTCCACGGTCGTGAACTTCTTTGAGGCTCTTGAACCTCTTCGACATTTCTTCTTTGCGGTCTCCGTGGATGGACTCGTCTGTCCAAAAAAGAGGTCGAAGTATGTGCACTTGAATCACTGTCGATGGTAAACTCACTTTCAGTAGAGTCACTCTGTCCATTAAAAAAGGGTGCTCCATTTCTCCTCGTCCGATTGCGAAAAGATGATCCACGGACTGGTGCGTTGGTCTCTCGGGTCGCGCTGTCTCTCATTTCAGGCACGGTAGCTGGTCTCTTATCCCATGGATAAACTTCATTCCGAAGGTAATCCTCTGTATCTCGTTTATACTTCTTCAGCTTAATATCTTTCAAGTAATCTCTGTATTTCTCAGTGGACGACTTGATGGAGGAAAGAAAGGAATCGAAGTCAATGTGGGAATTGGATTTAATCTTTTCTTCAAGTAGGACGATTTTTTCATGGGTTTCATGTACATCAGCAGATACTTGTTCCACAATCAGAAGCATCAAATCCATAGAACACTTATTAAGAATCTCGCTCCATCTCTTTAAAAACAGTTTGTTCTGTTTGCACAATGTAGGAGGTTTTGGAATTCTCAGACCGCGTGGGATTCTCTTGTTCCTCCAATATTCGCTCAGTGTAGAACCATGCATTTTTAACCGCATTTCGTTATGGTACAGTCTTTCAAGTTGCACCCGGTGTTCATCCTGTGATAGGTTAAAGTCCACGTTCTTCTCTGGGAAAAGGATCTTATCCGCATCTTCTTGCGTAAATGCCAGTGTGTTCGCACAGTTGTCCGTCAAATTGTTGATTTCTTGAAAAGTGGTCATGTTTCTTCGGAATGAAGTTTATCCATGGGATAAGAGACCAGCTACCGTGCCTGAAATGAGAGACAGCGCGACCCGAGAGACCAACGCACCAGTCCGTGGATCATCTTTTCGCAATCGGACGAGGAGAAATGGAGCACCCTTTTTTAATGGACAGAGTGACTCTACTGAAAGTGAGTTTACCATCGACAGTGATTCAAGTGCACATACTTCGACCTCTTTTTTGGACAGACGAGTCCATCCACGGAGACCGCAAAGAAGAAATGTCGAAGAGGTTCAAGAGCCTCAAAGAAGTTCACGACCGTGGACCCGCAGCTACTCAAAGAGACGGTAATCAATATTTCTCAAAAAGAACTATCTGATGACCAAATAGGGATTTTATCGAAAGGACTATCTTTTGTGCCTACTGTTGGTGTTAATTGTTTTGGGCTAAAAGTGGATCTGTTCAAATGTTTTAGACAAATGAAACTACGGTACTTTTTCTCTAAATCAGAGTCTGGTGCATCTAGGACACCCTTTAGACCTAAAAGTAATTTCTGCCCTAATGTGTCTAATCACACCATTCATACCTTTTGTCGTTTGGTCGAACAAGATGTGATGGGAACTTGTTCTTCTAGTAATAATATCTCCCATAATCTTTCATTGAATGAGAAAAAAGCTTTGACCGAATTGACAAGTGACCCAAGTATCATTATAAAACCAGCAGATAAAGGAGGGGCAATTGTAGTCCAAGATTCGGAAAAATACCAACATGAAATTCTTGCACAATTACAGAATATTAAGTTTTATAAAAAACTCCCTGGGGATCCTACCAATACCTATCGATTAGAGATATTGTCATTTTTAACAAATGCTAAAACGGAGGGTTGGATATCTCAATCGGATTTTAAATTCTTGTATTGTCAACATCCGATTAGACCAGTTTTTTACACTCTTCCTAAAATTCATAAGAGACTTATTGACCCTCCAGGTCGTCCGATTGTGGCACAGACCAATTCTCTCTTATCCCCTTTATCGCAGTACGTTGATTTTTTTATAAAACCTTTTGTTCATTCGTTACCATCTTACATTCGAGACTCTACCGATTTTATCAATAAGATCTCTGAGTTACATGATTTATCAGATGCCTCTGTATTGTTAACTTTAGACATAACAAGTTTATATACTAACATTTCGCATGAAAAAGGACTTATTGCCCTTAGACATTATCTTTCGTTACGTGAGGACTCTAGCCCTCCCTCGGACTTTATTATCCAGATGGCTTCCTACCTTTTGAAATATAATTATTTTAGTTTTGATAATGATTTTTTTCTTCAGATAAGTGGGACAGCAATGGGCTCAAACTTTGCCCCTAACTATGCCAATCTATTTATGGGTTTTTTTGAAGAAAGCTATATATTTAATACAGAGAAGAATCCTTTTCATTCACAGATCATCAAATGGTACAGATACATCGACGACATATTTTGTATTTTTTTGGGTGACCACGAAGAAGCTCGAGAATTTGTTACATTTTTGAACAACTTGGTTGATGATTTGGAATTCACCTCTGAAATCAATTCTGTTAAAGTACACTTCCTTGATATGTGGGTACAGAAGAACGAAGGTTGTTTGATTACTACTCTGTTTACTAAAGAGACTGATCGTAACACACTGTTACTCGCTACCAGTTTTCATCCTATTTTTCTGAAAAAAGGACTGCCTAAGAGTCAGTTCTACAGATTGAGGAGAATTTGTCATTCTGACTCCGATTTTGTAGAGAAATCGAAAATCATGAAAAATAATTTTTTGAGCAGAGGTTACCCTTTAGATTGGGTTGAGGAAGCATTCGATACAGCCTTTAAAAAGACACGCTCTGAACTGTTAAGAAAGAAGACAAAAAAATCTAAAAAGTACTCTTTTTCCTGTATTACAACACATTCACCTAAGTCCTTTATGATTAAATCAATTTTTAAAAAACACTGGCATTTGCTGTCATCTGACCCGGAGTTGAGTGATATCTTTAAACATCCTCCTTTGATTGTATACAAACGGGCTAGGAATTTAAAAGACAGCTTAGTACATGCTCGTTTTCAGAGTACTAGTCCTCGTACATCTCAGAGCCTACTAAGCCCTATACAGAAGGGCAACTATCGTTGTGGTAATTGCGCCCAGTGTAACAATACTTTCAAAACATCATTTTTCTGTCACCCTAGAACTGGCAAAAAGTATAGCATTAAATCTGTGATCACTTGTGTTTCCACTCATGTGGTTTATTTGATTCGTTGTCCGTGTGGTATCGGCTATGTGGGGAAAACGTCACGACAATTGAAACAAAGAATTAGCGAACATAAAAGTTCGATCAGAAGAAAAGATATGAACTATCCAGTTGCGGCACATTTTGTGACTTTGAATCACGATGTTGCTTCTTTGCGGTTTTGTGGGATTGAGAAAGTGACTTTGCCACCTAGAGGGGGCGACATAGAATTACTTCTACAGAGACGTGAGTTGTTCTGGATCTACACTCTTCAAACTTTATCACCTAAGGGCATGAATGACGAAGCATTGTTTAATGTAATGTTATAGTGAATTTTTTTTTTTTTTTTTTTTTTTTTTTTTTTTTTTTTTTTAATATATTATGTATTTGTTATGAGTTTTAGTGGCTAAGGAGCCCGACTGTTACAATTGTTTGGAAGTACAACTTGAGATTGTTGGATAATTATGTGTGGTTTTTTTTTTTTTTTTTTTTTTTTTTTTTTTTTTGTCTACGGGGTGACTTTAACTAATTTTGTTATCTATTACAATTTGTAGTTGTCTGTGATGTGGGGCTAATTATGTACTCCTAATGAGCTTAATTGTTTACAGATGGAGTTCTGTGGAGTGGTCATGTACACATTTAAAAAGAGATGTTATAGAACATTTTGTATACTCCTGACGAAGGTCGTGTGACCGAAACGTTGTGTGTGAATAAACTTGATTAAAAAGTGCAAGTAATGATAGTGTGCGGGAGTTCCTTATCTGCTTGAAAAAAAAAAACAAGAATTTTCTCTGTCAGAATTGCCATAGGCATCTCTTTCTGCATTTTTGGCAGATAAATTTGACTATAGCGATTCACAACAAAGTGCATATTTTAGCACACCTGGATTTATAGATATGTGGTTTAACTGTTGAGATCTATGATGGTTCTCTCTTTGTTTTCCTCTTGAGAAGGAAAACAGAAGACTCTCTTTCTTCATTGACGCTCATTCTCTCTCAGCTGTTTTCAGCACATGAAAACACGTGACATATCCATTCAGAGAACCTCACATGTGTTTGTCATTCAGTTTAATCTTTGTTGTCGTTGCTGATATGGGTGTACCTCAGATTGTCTATTCTGTCTCTCTCTCTGTTGGGTTTATCTGATAATGTTCTCCCCCTGTGACAGAAATTGGCACAAACTGATGTAATTGTTATAAGAAAACATGAGTGTTTATTCCAGCAGTTTGTCTAGTTTTCTTCTCATTTAAGCGTCTATCAGTGTTGCTGCTTTTCGTCCATTCATATAATGGAACTAGGATGTCCTGTTTTGATCATATGTTTCTCTCTCTCTCTCTGTCTCTCTCTCTCTCTCTCTCATTCTCTTGTTGTCTTTATATAAACTGTATAATCTAGTTTTAAAATAAATCAGTTTCTCTGTCCCTTGAGCCCCATAGAAGGCAAAGAGGGCTTCAGGTTAACTGGTATCAGCAGTGCATTAGTCAGCCCTGCCGGACAAACTGCATGTCTTTTCATGTTTAATTACTTAATCAGATTGAGTTTTGAAGAAAAAGAGCAGGACAGACAGTCTTGTTTTTCCATCATCTACATTTATAAATCTTAAGAGTGTCTGTGTGTGGAAGCAAAAAAAAAAAAAAAATGCCAGTAATAAGTCAGTGTATAGTTGCACTAAGTAATGTCATGTTTTCAGCAATCACTTTGTTTCACTGACTCTGGATGCAAGCTGTTTTTTTTTTTTAATTTTAGTGGAATTGCAAAGATAATGGCTAGATTCAGAAGGGCACACTATAATACTTTTGCTGTTTTTGCCATATAAAGATATGGCAGAAATAGTAAGAGTAGTGTGGATAGTATGATTTAGCAAATTTAGTTAATGAATGTTTTTTTTTTTGGCATACTGTAAGTGTAAAGTGGTCATTGGGAGATACATAGGCCTAATCAATATTTTACCAATAGGCCTATAGTTGAAGAAGGATCTGTATTTGGTCCTTACTGGTTGCTATTATTACTATTAGTCTAGTTGGTGAGTAAAAACCATTTGCGGTTCATAAAACACAATGGGCCCTATTTTAACGATCTGAAACGCAAGTATCAAGCGCGAAACGCAAGTGACTTTGTGGGCGGGTCTTGGGTGCTGTTGCTATTTTAGGCGAGATAAATGACTCTTAGGCCGACGCAAGTTTAAAAGGTGTTGGTCTGAAATAGCATCATTATTCATAGGTGTGGTTTGGGCGTAACGTGAAATAAACCAATCAGAGTGTCATCCAACACACCCTTTAAGAGCAGGTGCACGTGTTGAATGGCGGATTCACCGAAGTTCTTCTCAGGGCAGTGAAAGACAGAGAAGTGACGTTCTATGGGGATGGGAGAAACCCACCCAAATCAGCGTCAGTTAAACAGGTGTGGGAGGAAAAAAATTAAAATTTTAGGAACGAGACATTTGTTAGTGTATAGTCAATTGCGCCGGATGCATGATAGAGCCCAATGTGGGAGATTTGCAGCTTACATTAAAGTCCCGGTAAAGGCAATTTTAAAAATAACTAAACACATTATAAATGTTAGAAATGTATATTGCTAAAATATATTACAAAGACTGTGAACTGTGAAGTACTGAATTGTGAAGTTGGACCGCTAAACAGTTTTTCACCATTGCTGCATTCAGGATTTTTTGGGCGGGGCTTTTGGACACGCCCCTACTTGATGCACTGGAGCCCCTGAGGCTGGCCCCTTCCCCAACAGTAGAGCACATTCACATAAGTTTGCCACTCAATCGCGAGTTACCGCCAGTACTGTTAGTCACTACAGCCTACAGTTTGCTAGCTAGCTATGCCTTCGTCACAGAAATGCGTATTACCCGGATGCAATCACGTACAAAACAGATCGGTGTCCGTAGTTAATTTTCCGAAAGACGATCACATCAAGAAGAGGGGGATTAATTTTGTGAAGAGTAATTTTGTGAATTCACCTTGATGGAGAGCTGAGAATCAACGCCAACAGCCGCCTCTGTAGTGATCATTTTGCACAGGATAGTTTTATAAACTTTCGTTGGAGACAATTGGGATTCACTGATAATTCACTGTTGCTGGTGAATGGGGCCGAACCGACTATCTCCCGCCTCATCTTCATCCTCCCGTCCCGAAAGCAGTCTCACTTAATATCACCGTTGGCTGCTTTCCCGCTAGTGGGCGTGGTTTCAGCGCAGGCAGCGGACAAGCCCCTCACGTTTGAGAGCAGAGAATAATACTAATTTTTTTAAAGATTTTGCTAGCTAATTTTATATACTTGGTGAATTTATTTATCATTCAAATTTTGCTGGCTGACAAATAACACATTTTTCTGTGGTGTGACTTAGAACACATACTTAATTTTGACTTTACAGGGACTTTAACAAGCACAGAGAGAGAGAGTGAAATATTTAGTGTATGAGTACAGTACTTCAGGGATCTAGGTGTTTACGTGTTGCACCATTAAGGCCCGGGGATACTTAATTTTCCGTGTTCATCTGTCTTGCCTAGTTCAGCGCATACACACTATCTAGTGGACTTTGTTTACAAGCGCTCAAATCACTCACATATGTGCTGTTGAATGTGCACCATCCATGCGTACACAAAAATTTGGCTGCATGAGACAGAAAATGACATCACATGCACAGTGCGTGAACCGTAGCAGAATGAGGACGACCGAAATATACTTTAGTATTTAGCCTCCAGCTCCACGGTTTATTCCTCATTTGCTGGCTGCCTGAGGCCTGGGCCTGTTGTGCTGTTATTTTCAACACATACACACTGATTCTTATCTCTGGTATGTCTGGAGAGGTTTATAGTCTTCCTTATTTATGGCCTCTTTTACCATTAAAGGTAGGGAAACAGCCGGAGGGATCATTTGTCCCCATTCCCTTCTTTCTTTGACTATTTCTTCCTTCTAACTGTTGTTTGAAAGCTGTTTTTCTGATCAGTCGTTATGTTACCAGACCTCTACATCGCAAGACATCAAGCAAACACACACTCACTCTGGCCTGTAGAGGTAGTCCTTCCCCTTGCAAGATACTCTGGATGTTGTGTGTGCAGACCTGCTGGAGCTTCTGAGATTTCCTCTGGCCATAATTCATCCCGCCTCAGACTGATCCAATTGCATGTTAATCAAATAATATTTCCCTGTTGTTTTCAGTTTAATTAATTCAGAAATAATGGGTAGCTGAATGCATTCAGTATAAGAGCTCCTTCTCACTTTACATGGACTGATTCTTTACATCTCTGTTCTTTTACCTCAAACTCTGTTTGTATAGCCAGTGATAAAGTGTGCCACACACACAGACACAGGAACTGACACATTACTCCTGATGACCTTGGGTAAAGGACCATGTCATATAATGAGCCATTAACAAAGGATGCAACACAAGAACTGCTTTTTGCCCCATGGCTGAATATCCACTGAAACAGTGTTTTCCTCTTCCTGCCATCCTTTGACTGTGTGGACTTTATGAGATCATTTTTGTGTCTATTTGCAAGGTAACATATTAGTGTCAAAAATAGTTACAGTCTTACAGGGGTAGACGGAACGCGCAAAATACACACACACATCCAGGAATTGTATATTATTATATTGTGTTTAGTTAAAGTTATACAACTCGCATTTTAAAGGGGAAATGAAGCGGTGAATCAAGTTTACATGATTTACAAGATGGATTTCCAATATAATCAACAATTATATAAGAAACATTACAAATGTAAACATTTAGAAGAAAAAAAGAAAAAACTTTGTATCTTTCGCCGCCAGGGCGCCGCCATTGTGCAGTTGACGTCACGGGGTTGGTTGGCTCAAGTTTAACAGGCTCTGGGCATTGAAAATCGCGACATCAAACTGTGTTTATACCAGTGTTTTGACCGCGAACAACTACAGTTAGGTACAGTTATTAGACAAAAAGACGACATCTAATGTTATATGTTGACAAACTGCACAGAAACATTGTTCGCGATGTCTGCCGTCATATTCCCGTCTCGTCAACAACATGCGAGTTACGTTGCTATGTAGAACAGCCGGTGGTGGTTTGGGGCGAAGAGAGGGTTTGCAACGCTAACTTACCAGGTGTCAGTGTGGCTGTTGTACTGCGATGCCCTCCGTGTCAGAGTCCATCTGTTGTCAAGAGGTTGATCTTGAGCATGTATTGCGTGGTCAATTCTGCATCACTGGCGCGCACGTTTACCATGCTGTGCCGGGAGTTAGGCGTGTGTAAGCGGCGATGCTTTCCCTGAAGGATGTCATTGCGGAGACACTTTCCTAGTATATTTAGGCTGTAGCTAACGTTACTAGCACTACCAGTGCGAAAATATGGACGTTTCATTTCCCCTTTAACAAATACATGCTAACTTACATGTTGTTGACGAGACGGGAATATGACGGTAGACATTGCGAACAATGTTTCTATGTGCAGTTTGTCAACATATAACATGAGACGTCGTCTTTTTGTCTAATAACTGTACCTAACTGTACAGTTCTGTAACTGTACCTAACTGTAGTCGTTCGCGGTCAAAACACTGGTATAAACACAGTTTGATGTCGCGATTTTCAATGCCCAGAGCCTGTTAAACTTGAGCCAACCAACCCCGTGACGTCACCTGCACAATGGCGGCGCCCTGGCGGCGAAAGATACAACGTTTTTTCTTTTTTTCTTCTAAATGTTTACATTTGTAATGTTCCTTATATAATTATTGATTATATTGGAAATCCATCTTGTAAATCATGTAAACTTGATTCACCGCTTCATTTCCCCTTTAAACTTTCACAAACAATGAAATACTACATTTCTTATTAGGAAAACACAATGGCTGTCATTAGTTGCCACTTTTTGACAATTTCACTTGTATGCAACTAAGTTTTGGAAATATGAATATACAATTTATTTATTTTTTTTTTAATTCAACATTTAGGTTTAATGTTTCTGGCAAGGCACTAAGTTGATTTTGTTTTTTGAGGAATCTTTCCTACATGCCTTCCTGCTGTTGCAGTGTGCAGTAGGAATGCTAGTATCCGTGTTCCAGTCACTGCAGAGTGCTTTGGCTCCCTCTGGTCCGCCTGCATTTAACTCCTTCCCTCAAGCCCAGCTCTCCACAAAGTACCTGTAAGAGGTTTATTTTTGCATCTCATCTCCTCAAATAATCTGAAAGTGAAGTGTGTTACACCGTGTCCTAACTACACGCAACATGCGATAAAAGGTATTTTTGCCATGTTAATCAGGGTTTTTGTCCTAACCAGCCACGAAGGCGACTTGAGGAGTTTCGATTTTTCTGCGATGTCGCGCTGGATCAACAAACACAGTGTGGCAATGATAATCTTAGGGCACTGTTTATGTGCTTTATTTAATGTTAAAAGCATATAATGTGACTTTGAATATCATTAAGTGCTACCAGCTCTGTAGCTTTCGAGTCAAGAGATAACACGCCACTTGACTCGAAAGTGGCGTGTATGTTTACGCAAAAGTCATGATGTCATGTTGCTCCTGCTGTCTCTCAACTGCCCACTGCCTTTCATTAAGAATAGGATTGGGTATTATGCATAGAGTATCCATGGCAGTACTGCAGAAGATCTGCCAGTTATTGTTTTATTGTGTAATGTTGAAAAATAAATAAAAATACATTACCTTCACTCAAAAGTTACAGAAGCTGTGATTTAAAAAATAATAATAATTTTATGTTTTAAGAGTAAGAGGTCAAATGTACAAGTAGATGACTTTTTAAAAAATGTGTTTGCAATGTAACCATCCTAACAAAGCATATAAATACATAAATATGGTACTTAACCAATGCTATTCGGCCAACGCCTGCTGTCCGTGATAGTCTGTCAGGTTAAATTTTGTGTTTTTGGGGTCCTCCTTGAGATGTTTTCATGGCCTTACATTTGTGCCTTAGTTGCTTTTCAGTTGCTTATAAACATAGTAATGGCAAAGGTGTAATTACACTCTATTTAGCACAAATAGGGCTACCATAATATGTGAGCAACATGTATGTACATGTTTGTATTTTTGAGAGAATAATATTTATGCATGGTTATTTAAAAAAATCAAAATGAAAGTTTCTGAAAAAAGGCCACAAAACACATAGGCCTACTAAATATGTGTCCACAAGACTTTTGACTGATGGATGTTGTCGCGGGCGTGAATGATCTTGAATGATCCTGAATAATTCACACCTGAGTGAGAAGACAATAACCCGCATAATGAGCCTTTCATTCACGTGTGTCACTGGGTAGTGAGAAGAAAAAAAACACAGCACAAGTAAGAATGTGAGGACTCATTTTGTATGCATGCTAATTGTATAATATCCAAGGTAAACTTTTCTAGCAACTAACTATACAGTTAATTCTCATACTGTATTTTCAGAAAGTTTTGGAATATATCCTCTCTCCAAATGTGTCACTAATAAAAAACAATAATAAATAATTAAATTAGGCTTTTATTGACCTATCAAGATGTTGCTTACATACACCTATATATATTTGTAAATGTATTTTTTGATATTTTATTAAAAAGTTTTCACATGCAAATCAACAACAATTACTATTTTAACAATATTTCAAGTGTAATCTTTCTTTGTAAAAAGTATTCATTTTATCATACTTATTTCAAAGTTAAGGATTCATTATTTTGAATATTGGAACAAACACTATAAAAACACTATAAAAACTTTTTTTTAGCACTTAATGAGCTATAATGAGCTGAAATGAGAACGGCTGACATCTCTTTTCATACAGATTCAGGCTTCATGCCTGTGTGGCTGCGCAAGTATTCGCTGAGTTACAGTTCATTTTCGGACGTGTTTCAGAATGGACTTCACATTGAGCGAGATGGCAGTAAGCGCATCATGTTTATTTTTCTTTATTTGCCAAAAAGCACAACACTTTGTTTTTATTGTGAGTATACACAAAAAATAGACACTTAACAGGATCAAATGGTGTACAACACTTATATGTAAGATCAAAATCAACAGAGTATTTTGAGTCAGAAAGTAAGTAAGAAAGTTAAAAATGGTAACCAAACAGTGCTTTCTTTATGGTTTGTATATCTGCAATCCTAGTTTTGGTTTACGTTTTTGAAAGACGAATAGAGATGATACCTGCTGATGTAGAAAGGTTATTTCCTACATGTAGGTGCTGGTTGGCAGTCGGCTGTTTTGGCATTTGGAGTGTTTTCAAGAGCAGCTTTTTGTCCCAGAACGCAGCCGACGCAAGGCTAGTTCTTTGATGTCGGCTTGGTGTGTTACGGCCTTAAAATGCAGCACTTTTTTATACACTACAGGGGTCCCTCCCTGGTCCATTTCTCTATACATCAATTTAGCCTTGGCCTGTAAATGGTTGAAGACCCCTGGTCTAGAGCCAAAGGAACATGTGTTTTTACAATGCCTGGTTAAAAGTAAATATATTTTAATTTAGGAATGGTCACATGCTTGACATTGAGAGTTTTAGTGAGGCAGGGTCATACACTGCACAGACTCTATTTATACTGAACCCCTATATAAATAGACAGACCTAACATAGTGATGAAAAACTTAAAACACAGAGACCCACATATGTGTGGATTCAAATTAGCATGGCCTTAATTCAGTGTCTAAGTTTATGTGCAGCTTGGTACTAAGCTGAGAAATCTCCTTTGTGCTCATTCTGTTTCCACCAGGGGAAATATACACCAGCAGATGTATTGTTGACTTTTCCAAAGTGATTTATATACTTGAATGTGGTATAATTATTGATTTGAGGGTCCTGTTAATGTTATTTAAGAAAATCAATATCCAAGATGACATTAAAAGGAATTGGTTAAAAATTTACTTAAACACTGAGTTGCATTTGTTTGCCCAGTACAAGAGCTTCTTGCAAGCAAATCAGCATATTATAATATATCTATAGAATGATTTCTGCAGGATCATGTGACACAGAGGACCGGATTAATGGCAGCTATATTCAGCTTTGCCATCACAGGAATAAATTGTATATTAAAATAGTTTTTTTTTTTTTTACTGTATTTTTGTCCAAATAAATGTAGCCTCAGTGACAATAAGAAACTTCTTTCAAACCCCCCAAAAACTTAACAACAGTAGTATATGTTAATTCACTTCACTTCTTTACTGCTAGCACATGGCTGAAGTCTTATTATGGAAATTTTGTTTAAAAGCTTAGCTGATGATAGTTCGCTCAAAAAGTATAATTCTATCATCAATGTTGGATCTTTATTTAATGTAAAAATATGCAGTTAATGGTTGAAAAACAACAACTGCCGATTTAATGAGGGATTTACACTTCTTTAGAGAGAAAAAAAGATTCTGAGGTACAAATAAGTCATTAATTATTTAATTATAACTGTGATTCAAATGAAGTTAGAGGTCATTTAATGCAGCTTAGACCAGCTGTGCATTTGACTGAGGCACTGACCCCCTCTGCCCCATGTTCACTCTACCCCTCATGGTCTGTCTTTCTCCTTGTTGATCCCTTCTCAGCTTTTAGAAAGTGGCAAGCAGATCAAGTGTCAATCACTCATCTTGGACAGTATTTCTCCTCCCACTAGAGATCTGTGTCCATTCACTATGCCAGCATGGAGTTAGTCTCTGTAGTTGTCTCAGTGAAAATCCTGGTTGCAATGTTTCCTTTGAAAACCCCTTTGCTGTAAATTTCCCTTACTCTTTTTGTTCTTACTAGTAAAAATACATTTGACTGAATTGTGTATTTTGGTAAACGTATTGAATTCAGAAGCTTTTTTTTGGTAAAAAAACTGTGGGTGTGTCCATAAAAAAATTCTTCCACAAATAACATTGGAAGCAATTATATATATAAATTGCTTCCAATGTTATTTGCAAGCAGCAACATTTTAATCTGAAAGATGAAGCCTACCCGGAAGTGCGATAAACTGCAATACATCTCAAATCCGCTAGAGGCTGGTCCCAAAAGGGAGCAAATATCCATAGATGTCATGTTATAATGTCCGTTTTCACAGCTTAAATTCATATGTTTACAGTTTGGTCCCATGGACTTTTATTGTAATCTAAAACGTATGACAAATAAGGGCGGTTAACTTTGATTGACAGCTGATAACGAGCTGAAATGCTAAAAAAAAATGCTATATTTAATTTGTCCTTTCATTTTTATTTTTTTACTGTTTTGAAATTCTAAAACGTCACTGACCCATTATATATTGTATTTTATAATGATTTGAGCTGATTTATTTTTATTTTTATGTATGATGTGTAAAAATAGATAATAGAGTACAGAGAGGATAGTTTACCTAAAAAATCTAATTTTCTCACCCTCATAAATTTCTGTCTTATGTGGAACACAAAAGTAGATATTTTGAGTTGGTGATGATAGAAATCATTATTTGGGTAAACTTATCCCTTTAATACTTTTTTTAAATTGTAAGACACTGCATATTTAATATGTAGTTTGTGTTTACACTTTTTTCCCCTTGTGCATGTTTTGCTCCAGCAGCTTGTGTAGAGTGTGAAGGGGTGGGACATTTGAGCTGTGGGTGTGTCCATAACTTTCTGAGTGACAGGCAGCCAGGCATTGTGAGAGGGGAGGGGCAGAGTGTGTGAGGGCGGTCTCTACCTCATGAGCTGCTGCAGTGTGTGGGGAGTGTGTCAGTGTGTCGGAGACCTGCAGTTTGGAAGGGTTAGTGAGCAACACACACAAACTTGCCCACTCAGCACACATGCACGCACACCCACACGCAACACAGGACTCTGCCGGCCTCACTGGAAAATGAATCTAATGAAGGGAAGGACAATCCGCCAGCAGCATGGTGAGTACAGACAGCGGTGGAGTTTAGAGGTGCTAATGGCTTTACCTTACGGGGGTTGAGACGGGGGAGGGGTGGGAGAGAGGGGGGTACTGTTACTGTTTTTACTGAGTTTTACTGTACTGCTGCTGATTGCATGTAACAGTGTAAGATTAAGTATACTCGAAGACAAGGGTGTAGCTAAGCAGGAACATATTTATAGTGGTGTAGTTTGCTGGTTATTCAAGGTTTATTTGAACAGAACGTCTAGTCGTTGTGTGTTTTTAATGAATAAGTGGTCAAAGTGTGTGTTGGTGGTCTCCTACTGTCCTTGACACAGGTAAAGCAGCCGAGGGGAGCGAAACTGTGGATTCAGCGCTTCACTAAGTGCTCACTGCATTCTGCTGTTTTTCTGTAGGTTTCATAGAGCTGGCTTGAATGTGTCTGTGTGTGACATATCTTCATGACTATCGGGGTGCAGTCTATGTGTGTGTGTGTGCTTAGTCCTGTCACGCCAGCTGTTCTCTGCATTACACTCGTCTTCTTTACATCTCAGCGAGCCTATAAAGAGGTCAGCCATGCAGAGAGGAAGGGAAGTGTGTATGTGTGTGCAACACTCTTGGCCTTTCGCTCTCTTAAAGGTGACTGCTGCCCTGAAGGTGAGGAATGAAGGTAATATGATTTATCTGAAACCATATTTTTCTCCATCGTGTTTGAAAACACTGACATGTGTGGATTCAATTTAGCCCTGTCTTCTGTGTTTGGGGTTGATATTGAAAATGGGCCCAGATGGAAAGAATGTAAGATGGAAAGAGGGGCAAAATGAAGTGTTTAGAGTAGAAGTATGTTGCTATTAGTACACTCATATGCTCATTCATCAGTCCAAACCACAATTACGCTCCGAGCAGGTTGCGCTGTGCTACATCTGCTCATTGAACCACAAACATTCATAGTTCTAACTCTTTATGAGGCACTTCCTCTGACCTGAAGTGTATCTTCTCTAAGTGCACGGCTGGGCTTGTCCTGAACAATCGCTCTGTCCTTGTAATTGAGTGAGCCGGGTACAATTTACAAAGTCAATCTAAACATACAATCCCCCAAACTGCATATGGTTCAGTTTTTCAGGAAACACTGCAGCTCTGGCTCAGTGATCTGTAGCTCACAAAAGCTGTAGAGGTAACTGGAAACAAATGCGTTTAAAAGCTAAATAGCCTCCCGCTCATTCATTCAAGTCCACCTCTGCTTGTCTAGATGCCAGAGCCTTAAATTAGGCCCATTTATTGTCTTTCATTGCTTTTTTTTTTTGTGTGTGTCCCTGGGCAATTTAGCAGCGAGGCGATCTTTAATTCAGCCCACCTCACTGTAGAGACATTTGTCCAAGGGTCACTGGGTTATCTAGTTACTGTGTTTGAATAGCAGGTTTACTCAGATGCTTTAGAGAGGTCTGAGGTTTGTGTTCAGGTAAAGGGCTTTTCCTGAGCCTGCCCTGATGTGTTAAACTTTAACTCTTCAGAGAAAAGCTGCATGCTTATAAGATTTCATGTCTCTTGACTGAAGAATTTCGCTCTTACGTTCCTCAGGGGCTTCGTGAGTAAGGCAGCTGCAGGATTTTTGATAAATAGGGGGTCTCAACAGTAATAACAAACATCTTGTCTACAGTATTTAATGTATAGGCATGTGTCTGATGTGTGTGTGTTTGTGTGTGTGTGTGTGTGTGTCTTAAGGGTTTACTTAACTTTAAGGAAGTCCCAAGAACAAAGATAAATATGCCAATGTGGCCCTTTCAGGTTATATATATATATATATATATATATATAGATATATATATATATGTGTATATATACAGTTAATATACATATATATATATATATATATATATATATATATATACTGAGTCAGTATGAGTTATTAGCTGTTTATTAGTTAGCTGTTTTCTACTTTATTATATTTTAAAATGTGACTTATTTATGTCACATGATCCTTCAGAAGTCATTCTAATAGGCTGATTTTCTGCTCAAGTAATAGGGGTGGGCCAGAAGATCAAAATCATGATACGAGTAATTTTATTTCACAATAACGATCTATATATATATATATTACTATATAGTTATTTTTGCTTTAAATAAGGTTTTTATGATATCAAAATTAGTTTTCATTTGAAATTTCATAATTCTTGTCACCAATTTCAATATCACAAAAAGTAATACCAGCCTAAGTAAAAAAAAAAAAAAAAACTCTGACTGAAGCAGACTGAAGACAAGTTTTTTACAAGCATATAGGAAAACAAACTACAATAGAACAAAGACACACATGAAATGGACCTACCTGAAAACTTCTAGCACCAGAAATAAGAAATACTACATAAATAAACAGAGAAATTCCAATAGGGTCCTCACAACATCGGTGCTCTGGCCCTAATTAAATTGTGTAAAATAATCAAATGTATAAAAACACTGCATAGTCTTCACTGTGCAAAATTAAATTAGCATTTATTTTGATTAAAGTTTCAAAAGTGATTCAGTCAAGGGCAATGAGAGATGGTCTTTTTTTATTAACATTAATGATGGATGCTTTAAGACCGAATGCCTTGATCCAATATACTGATTCACATGCATTTTCTTTCTATGGATGTTGTTCCATACCTATAAGCATTTCTCACTCTCTCCATACAGTGAAAATCAATGGGGGCATGTTGCATTGAGCCCCGATTTTCATTGTTTGGGTAAAAACAGCTGAAACATTAAAACTTTTTTGGGTTTTCATTTTTAGGTGAAATCTCGCTTGAAAAATTACATTATCTTAATGTATAAATCAGGATTTCAAAAGAGTTGAAAGCCACTTTTGGGTGTACGGAGTTATACTGAAAGATTATATTCTAAATAACATGAATAGAACTGCATTATGAATCAGTGTATTGCTATGAAACTTGTTTTGGTGGCTGTTGTTGCTTCAAGAATGCTGTCACACCCTTTGGGTGTCTTTCCTTCAACGTGGTAATCCCAACGCACTAGGCAGGAAAGAAAACCATTCTGTGTAGAGCAATGAATGGTCCAGAGGAAAAGATGAATAGGATAAATAAATGTGCACACATTTTTGTGAGATGTAAACACTCATATTTAGGGGAATTCTCACTGGCCTTTTTACGTCCCGTGACATATTTTAGCAGATGCCAAAAGAATGCCAAATTCGCTGTGATAACAAAGGCTACTTCTGAAAGACTATGTCAGGCATTAAGTTGGGAAAGTCACCATTAGACAGAAAATTGCTCATGTTATCCACACTGACCTGGTAGCTTACTCAGGATGTTGTTAAACACAATTGCCCTCAGAAGCACAAATCCAGGTTCAGTTGGATTACATTTAAAGGGTAACTGTCCTAGAATGGCTATACTTTGTCATCAAGTGATCTTCTGAATTGTTTATCTTCACAGTTGGTGCCCATTGCTTGTGCCAAAGGAAAACATAGGGACCCCCCCGCAAATTTATGTAACCCCTTCCACATGACCTTACTCTGTCACATCCTGCTGAGTTCAGCCCCAGACAGTGTCTCCACACAATCCAGCTCTCAGCCAATGGAGTCTCGCTTCACAATAGAAGAGACGAGGACTCAATCCATCAGTGGCAGAGGGCCAAAAGTCAACGTTTTTTTTGTGTGTTTGGCTCATGAATAGGCTTTGATCTCAATGTAGCCGCTCTGAAGTTGTACACCGTTCTGGAGATTAACCCCAAAGGCCCAAGGACTCAAGATTTTTAGTTGTATATTTCACTGATTATGTGCCAGTGGTATTAGCTGGAGTCCCATCTGCAGGTTTGAATTTCAGGGAAAGACTGATTAAAATTAGTTGGGATTTATTTTGAAGAGACACTTGAAGCTAAAAGCTGCCGGCTCCTTAATGAATGTGTATCAATAGCTACTGGCACTCAATCGTCTTAATCCACATTCATTCAGGATTCATTGAAGTAGATAGAGTTGACATAGTAGTAGAGACTTATAGAGATGAACTATGATAGAAATTCTGTGAAGCTGGAATAGATGTGTTAGAAATGACTTTAAGATGAAATATTCATTTTGCGTCTCGTCATAAGAAATATTTGTTACTTAAAGTGGCATGAAATTAAAATTCACCCTGTGAGTATTTTGTAAATGCATGTTGCAGATCTTGTTGTGAACAATTCATCCATGTATGTTTCTTTTTTTGTTTTATTTGACCTTGTAATACTTTATCCAAATATCACAACGAATCATAACATTCTTTCTGTGAAAACAAAAGGTTTCTCCAGTCATTTGGTTCACTTAAACCCGCCCCTGCACAATCGACTTCAGGCTCGCTTACATTTTTAAGTTAAACGCCACATCTCAAAATCCAATCAGCAACCGGTGCAGAGAAATAAGTCCCCTCCCTCCGTTTTCTTTAGTTATCTGTTTCACTCTGATGTGTCATAATACGGAAGAAAATATCCACTGCACTTGTGTTTCATTGCAACTTAAATGATTGCTATGATCTCATACTATAGCCTGGGCCATGTGACAGGAGAGACCCACTGAGGAACTCTTGAGTATTTCCTACTCATTGGATTTGCAATGGCCCCTGTACCGTGAAATTAATTTGATATACCAAGGTACTTCAAAGAACACTCTAGTTTTACCACCATGCTAAATGTCCATAAAACATAGTATTGTTCATGCAACGATTTTATCAAGTAGAATATAGAATACCATCTGTCCTAAACTGCTGGTGGATGTTCTGTGTAAGTCGGGCAAGATTTTCAGATGATCAGATCTCTGTTTTCATTTCAAGGTGATCCATTGGTCACACCCTAAAGAAGCCTTCAAGAATGACTGTAGGGCCCAAGTAGTGTTAATGATGGACATTTGATTGTTTTGAGTAGACAGCTGTAGTTGGACAGAGCCTCTTATGAGTCTTGGCTTCTCCAAGCACACTGTTTACAGCTTGACGCCAGCCCAGTGGCAATATGAATCAGAGCTCTAGGCTGACGCCTCTGGGTCAGCATGTGGCCCATCTGAAAGACTGACACTCTTCAAGCATTCAGAGAACTCGGATGGGATACTCTATATTGCGGTCACCATCTGAGGGTTGTTTTTCAATACTCCTATATCTGTACATCAGCACAACACACTGTTTTACGTAAAATAAAACAGGGATTCAGAATTGAAGATAATTCATTTGAATTTGTTCAGAACGCACAGTGTTTATAGTTCTGAATTAACCATGTCCTAACCAGATTTAAAGGATTAGTTCACTTTTGAAAAAACTTTTGCTGATAATTTACTCACCCCCATGTCATCCAAGATGTCCATGTCTTTCTTTCCTCAGTCGAAAAGAAATTAAGGTTTTTGATGAAAACATTCCAGGATTTTTCTCCATATAATGGACTTACATGGGAACCAGACGTCGCCCGTGACCTTTTGAACGTAATTACGTATTACGTGACGTTACAAACGCAGAATATAGAAAGGCTAGCATTTGTCCTTAGAAAAGTTACATTTTTGGAATAAGTTTTGAAATAACCGATCATTTCGCATGATAAGACCCTTATTCATCGTCTGGTGTCGTTTAAAGACATTTGAAGCTGCATCTGAAACTGTTATTAACCGTCTTTTGGAACTTGAACCGTCTGGTTCCCATGTAAGTCCATTATATGGAGAAAAATCCTGGAATGTTTTCATCAAAAACCTTAATTTCTTTTCGACTGAGGAAAGAAAGACATGGACATCTCGGATGACATGGGGGTGAGTAAATTATCAGCAAAAGTTTTTTCAAAAGTGAACTAATCCTTTAACATTTTGTCAATCATTTGGTTTCTATTTCTTCAGCATTTTGTTGTTGAGTAGCTCCACCCACAATAAAATATCATTGGTCCTATGTCTTTATAACCGTATATAATAAACCTCAGATGTATTCTGATAGAAACTTACAGCATCGTGTCTGGTTAGGACACTATGCAAATCATTTTAAGAAATGCACATGAGGGGAGGGTTTGTTGATGTCTTTGAGGGCTGTTATGACTTGTGTGAGCATCAGTCTGTTTCCCTGTGGAATGTCAGACAGCTCTAATTTTTTGCCTTGCTCACACTCCAGGAATGTAATGAACTGTAATGAATGTGATGTTTTAGTGCTTATAATATTTTTTCTGATTTTCCGTAACTCCTGGCTTTTGTAACTCAATCTTAGTAATAATTCACTCAAAAATTACACTTTTTTCATAATTTGCCGCTCCAAACCTCTATGACATTTTCTTCTCTGGAACACACAAAAAAAAAAACACAGTTGTTTGGACCATAAACTTTTGTGTTCCACTGAAGACAGCAAATCATACAGGTTTGGAACAAAATGTAAATGATGACCACATTTTAATTTCTTTTTAATGCACATGTTAAAATAAGTGATTATGATTCCTGCCGACATATCAACCCTGTCAACAGTTATTCTATAAATGAAATGTTGCTGACAGCCACAGTTGAACATAGTTCCATATTTAGGCTCTACTAATTTCAGTGCTTTCCTGTTCTCTTAAGCAAAATTGTTTCTCTGGGGATCCATTTTGGTGGAAAAATGTCTATCCAGGTACCATTTGTGTAGTGAGCTAGTGGATAAATATTTCCTGAATGTGTTTTTCTTCTAGTGAGCTATTTTTGACCATTGGAAGGTGTTTCAGGTTGATGTGACCCCATCAGTGATCTGTGAGTGAGATCAGCAGCATTGGACAGTTGTTTGATGTGATAATTGGGAGGAGTCATGGTGCAACACCTGCTTCACCTCTTCAGGAAGTTGATAGATGCTACATGCTCACATGTCAAGAACCTTATTCTTAAGCAGGGAAATATAAATATAGTGGTTTGGGAAAGAGAAAGATAGATAGGTTTATATGCCTCTTTTGTGTTCACAATTCTCCGTTGATATACCGCCATCACATTGTGCCCTACCGGAGTTTCCGCCCTCTAAACCTCTGTGCCACCCTTTTGCACAATTGCCTGGTCACCTGATCAGCTGGGACAGGACAAACACTGGAAATGGAATTATTTGTCCACTCTTTTGTGTAGCTTACGCCTCTCTCTTTCTCCGTCACTCTTTTCTCTTTCACTGTGTCACTCTAATGGACAGCTGGTTCATTCTGTCATTTGTGCTGGGGTGAAAGGTCAGCCCCCCAGTGCTCTGCCCTGCCATACACTGTTTTTGAGTCTCTGTGTGCATGTGCACATATTTGATGCATGTCTTATTAGCTTACACATCTGATCGAGCTCAGCTGCAGTTTTATGTAACCACACTTCAAAGAACAAGGTCTCTCTTATTTGAATTGACCCAACTTTTTAATAGATTGTATCATCTCTCTAGTTATGTTGTTCCATTTTGGGCTTCTAGTGTTCTTTGTCAGATGGAAGTTTTTAAGAACAAGTCTGAACATCTCACATTCCTATCATCTATCCAACCACAAACCTATGCAGTATATTCTTAGTGTACATAAGCGCAGTATGTATGTTTAAATTGGCTTTAAAGTTTGATTGCAGTCAGACTTAAGGAATAATTAATCTTTTAAAAATGTTTTATGTTCTGACTTGAATCTTGCCAGTCAAATTTTCCGAAGTTGGCCAAACACACACATATATATATATATATAATGTTGTCCTAGGTGTTGTGACATAGAATAACGTGTGGCGTGTATTTAATTCTTCAATTAGTTAACACTGCATCATCTGTACTTGGACATACAGATGTAGATTGTAACTTAACTACACAAAAATAATATGCAAAAAGTATAAAGCATATGTAAACATGATAGTTTATGTTCCAATAAACTGCTTTTCAAGTATATTTGTTCTGTTTTTTCCTTAAAATGATGTCCTGTAAGGGTTAAACAGTCAACAGATGGATTCGTTGTTCCCTGGAGACAGATGCAATTGATTTGATTATACACCAGTAAGAGTGTGACCCATAGAGATGCTTTATTTAAGTAATCTAATATTGTCCAGCCAAAGGCCAAGCTGCCATCTTAAAAGGGGACAGGCTTGATTTAACAATGCCGGATGCCATTCACTCTCACGTCATGATTATCATTAGTGAAAAGAGCCCATGCTGTAAATAACACTCCTCCTAACGACATCTCTAGACACAGTCTACCGCCATTAGATGGGTTGTCACAATCTGGGATATGGTTAAATTCAACATGTATGCCAAGATTTGATATTGTTTTCAAAAAACAAAAACAAAACATAAAGGAATTTCTTTCTTTTTGTGTGTGTGTGTGCAATCAAGCAAAGTCTTCATCTTTCTGTGCAATTGCAAATGACAACAACAATGTATAATTTAATATCTGAAGGATTAAATGCACATCCCGTGGCTTTTGGAGCAAGCGCACGATGCCAAGACAAGATGTAGTCTGATTAACATGTTGGCATGCTAGATGAAGCCGAGCTACAATTGCATTGATCACTTGCCTATTCATTTTCAAAATGTTCATTAATGTTAATGTTCACTTGCCTATTAAATATTTTTGCAAACAATAGTTTTAGCTTTCAGTAATAGAGTCTTAACCAGGCATGATGTAACAATTCAAAGTACAAGGAATTCATTCGTGCACCAAGTAAAAATTGGGCGACAGCGACACAATCAACCACAATCAAGTCATCGGAATAGTTTTTGCTTTTGTATGCATTTATTCCTGTCATGCAAAGCTGAATTTTCAGCTTCATTACTCCAGTCTTTAGTGTCACTTGATCCTTCAGAAATCAATCTATGCTCATATGGTGTTCAAGAAACATTTCTTTTTGTAATCAATATTGAAAACACTGAGCTGTATAATATTTTTGAGGAAACCATGACACATTTTTTCAAGATGCTTTTTTAAATAGAAAGCTCAAAATAAAAGCATTGAAATAGTAACATAAATTTAATGCATCCTTGCTGGATTTTTTTTTTTTATCTTACTGACCCCAAAACTTTTGAGTGGCAGAGTATTTTGAAACCTATTCCACTAAATTCAGCCAATTCTGTTCCAAAAACACTTGCAGAAGATGCTAAATAACTTTCCTTCAAATTCTGCTCGGGTCTGACTATGAGGACCCAGTATAATGAAGAAATAGTCCAACCACAAACACTCAGAAAACCATAGACTGTTCCTCTGAAAAAGTGTGGGACAGTGCACTCACACAAATTCATGAGGCACAGTGTTTATCCTGTAGTCATGACTATAGAGCTTTGCATAATGATTCCATTGTAGCCCCAAATCTCTCCAACTTGTCTCACTAATGCCTCAGAGAAAAGACCAAGATGAGTGATAAAAAGAGGGAGAGGGATGAGCAGCTTGTGTGGCCATTTAGATCTGGAGGAAATTAAACCGTCTGCTGTAGACTAACAGTAAATCCCTCTCCTCTCTCAAAATGAGCCCTTCTAGGGTCTCCCATTCAGCTCACTGACAGGAAAAGCTTAAGCTGTGGTTTCTTACCTTTAAAAGGTAAAAATGGAGAAGGAATGTGGAATATTTAACTTTCTCTGGGAAATGTTTGCTTTTACACTATTTGAGAAAGGAAGTCTGCATTGATTCCTCTTCCTTCCTGAGTCAACACACTATAAGCGGTCAGACTCATGACTGAGCATTAGTCACGATAAGTAGATGAAACCACTGCCTGCTCTAATCAACATCTTTTTCGCATGACTTTTCGCTAGATTTTCGCTCTTTGACTCGGTTTGACTTGGTTTAGCTGGAGTGATGGCTCTTGGGAAAATTATATTGCTTTTGTATATGGTGAAGGGTGGTGTGTGTTACTGCGCAGGTTTAAATGGGAGTCCTAATTATGTAATGCATTATTCAGTGGAGAGAGTCAGCAGGATTTTTGTGGGTCTCAAGAGAGCTTTTCCCCAAACTTCAGAGCCTGCTATTTGATTGATGCCTTCTTGGCACCTCGGTCGGAACTGTTTGAGAGGAAAACCACTCTTTCTCCAGCTTTTTAAAAGCCGTCTTGCAGATTAAAAAATGGCCATCAATCATCAAAAAAAATTTATGGAAATAATTGGTTGAGAACTCCTCGGTTCTTGAGGCTGGACACTTCTCTCTTTTATTTGCTGAATCTAAAGACGCATCATTACCCCATTTTCAGTGGAGGAGAAACCTGGAGAGAGACTGCTGGACTGGGCATCGGGCATACCGGGCATTTTTACTTTTAAAAAAAACTTTTTTTATACTTTAAAAAAATATGTTTATGTTTTTTTTGTTTTGTTTTTTTGAACGGCCCATAAAACTCGTACATTGGCGGCGTTTAGTTTGCTTAATTGGCGGTGTTGAGATATTTGAGCTGGTGTAATGCATTGGACAAAAAAGTCAGCGTAGTTTATTTTTCACAGACCGGCACATGATAGTAGTCAGATCGATAGTGAAGAAACGCAAGGGATGTGCAGAGAAATAGCCCTTCAAGTGGCTGATGAGGATAGTGAGGAGGATAAAGAGAGAAATAAGTGAGTGAACTGTGGTAAGCAGAACTAGGCTACTTTCAGAACACTTAGTCTATGTAGGAACACACTACCTACTGTAGTTGCGATTACGCATTGTAATGAGACGAGTTTGTAAACCATGTTTTTCGCCAAAATAAAAGCTTGATGCCGTTTCCGTCAAAATAAAAGATCATGTACTTATCTCTTTCAAGTATAGAAATTAAGACGAAACTAATTATGAAAGTTGCTTATGTATTTTTTAGTGCATTTGTTTTACAACATATGGCTATTACTGCCATGGGATTAATATTATAACTATTATTATGTAGTAGTGTAGACAGACACTACAGTTTTGAGGTTTTCTTTGTTCAATTTGCACATTGAGTATGGGTTGGAGTAATACTCTTAATTTTGAACTCTCAAAGTGCACCAGATTGATGGATTTAACATTAAAAAGCATCACATTATTGTCTCTATGTATTTATCACACTGTGTTTGTACTGTTAGTTTACCGATAGCCTGACCTTTGACTTTCAAAATAAAGTGTAGCCGCTTTTTCTGTCAATCATTTTTGTTCATTAAAATGTAATTTCTCAATTTAAAATGTAAAAATCAAAGAGTTATTGTTACCTTGATGCCTTTCATTGTGTGTGTCCCAATCATCTCTTCAATATTGTTGCTCGGTCCACATCCCCCTTTTGGAAACCCTCTGGTACTTTGTTTTCTTGTAACTATTAGTGTTTTAGGTGCAAGAAGGTCTTTCTCAGTCCTCCTACATGACATCTTTAATCTCTCATATTTTCTTCAATGCTGAACCCACAGTGCACCTGTGCGTCTGCTTTGCTTGCAGCTGTGCCAAGTTGTTTTTCCAGTTTGTTCGTTCCCATGTTCTTTATCTTTCTTTCTCTCATAACAACCCTCTACAATGTGAATAAATCACTCGCATATGGGACTAAATCTTCACTCTGGGTGACTAAATCGTGTCTATCATTAGCCACTGGCTATTAAATTCTTAGATTTTACTCGCCAGTCTGCGTGTTAAAGGCTAAGAATGAGATTAGCATAGATATATTTAATGCGCTGAACACTGACTTAGTCCTTGAGAGTTTCGCTCTCCGTCATGCATTCTGTAGATTCTTACTATTTCAATGCAGCTCAATGGATGTGCAGGGTACCTGTATTTACGTACCATAAACTCACTGTTGCTTTGCTGAGAGAGTCTTACATTACATGCAGAATCGACGCACTACATGTTACATATATTCTTTGTTGTATTTTCCTGTCAATTTTTTTTTTTTTGAAAAGTTACTATGGAATTTTTCAGCTTTTAAGGACAAGCTTGAGATATGCCGTCTTTTCCAGTAGTAGGTAGGAACTAATGCGCAAACAGCAATCTCATTGCCTGGCATTCATCTATTTCCGTCCCTGTTTTGATTTCAGCAAATCAGTTTGATTGAATGCTGATAACGTGATTAATATTCATGGACTCAGCAGCTCATATGTTTTATTGAGAAAAAGAGAGAAAAAGGGAAAGCTGAGAAAGGGCCACATGGTGAAAGTTACAAGAAAAAATATTATATTCTTAGTGTGTAGTGTCTTTTATAAGAGACTTGATGACTGTAAACAAGACAAATGTACTAGGAATGCACACTGGTCACACTAAGATTTCAGGGGAACTTACCTGCATGTTAGCCCAGCGAGCACTGACATGATTGTTGGTTGATGGTAAACTACTATATTTGCAGTGAACGTAATCTTTATTTACAAAGAAATTCTTCAACACTGATTACGTTGAGCCCGCTTCATTTTTTCAAGAAAGTTAGTGGTGCACGTTTCTGTTGCAGACGTGATGTGACATGCAGTGAACAAGATGGATAGACTCTACAAACATTTTCACCATTTCTTTGCATGATTAATCAATGCATTAATCACCCAAGCTCAACCTCAATTGTGTGAATGGCAGAGGAAGAGATAATGTGTATGAAGAGCAAATAGACAGTAAAGTTAGACTAGTGGCCTTTTTCCTAAAGTGTGGCTGGAGCGACTGATATTTTTAGCAGCATTTTAGTCTCTCCCTTCACTGGCTGTAAGAGTCAGGTTTCACTGTCGGCTGCTGTTCTTCTCTGAACTTCTCGAGTGAAAGGCTCTTGATGGAGACCACTAGGGATTGTGATCAGCTGCTTTCAGAACACGTGTGGACGCTGCAGAAAGAAAGCTGGGTCTGTATGTTGACAGACTACACCAGGCTTGGGTGATTCATTCCTAAGAGTGTGTCAATCAATGTGTCTGTGTAGGATTTAATACCATTTTGCTGTTTGATGGGCAGCATATTGTGTTTCATGCCATCAAGATGTTCTGAAGCACAATTGAGGTCATCTAGGATCGTTTGTATTAATAACAAAAAATGTAATAGTATTTAGGTCATACTGTTGAGATAGGCTTGTTAAAATATAAAGAATGTTTTTAGTGCTTCCTCTGAGCGTTTGTTTGTGTGTCTCTCTGCAGGACTCTGAATCTCTGGACAGCTGTATCCAGAGCACGCTCTCTGCTCTCTACCCTCCATTTGAAGCCACTGCGGCCACCGTACTATGCCAGGTGTTGGACGTGGTCGAGACAACATACCGTGGGGACGGGCTGCGCTACATCATTGACTTCCTGGTGCCGGCTAAACACATCCTTCAGAGCATTCAACAAGATGCATGCGTGAGTCTTGGAAGTTCCCTTTTATTCATTCATTCATTCATTAGCTCTAACTCTGATAAAACTCACATTATCACTCTGATCAAGGTCTTCAGGATTAATAGAAAGTTTCAGGCTGGTGTGTTTTATCAGGATTGAAGCTAAACTCTCCTTGACAGTGACCCTCCAAGAAGTTGCCTATCCCTGATCTAATCTAGTGAAAACCCTAAATTTAAACTAATAAAATGTAGAGATTGACAGATAATGTTTTTTTTTTTTGCAATATTGATTAGTAAGTTACCTGCCAATAACTGATTTAATAGCCGATAGTTTAAAGTTTTAATTTTTAAATGATATCAAATGCGTTTCTGTTTTTTTGTAAGTTCTTCTCAGCTGCATGAACATATTAATTGGCATTCTCACATTACTAGCTTTAAATATGCAACTGCTAGCTAGGGAATGTGCTCAGTTGGATATAAACTATGGGCTGGGACACGCGATGCCTGGTTGTCGGCGAGCGTGCAGTGTTCCACACTAGGGCTGGGTATTGAGACAAATTTCACAATTCGATTCGATTTCGATTCACAAGCTTGCAATTCGATTCGATTTCGATTATGATTCGATTCGATTCAATATAGATTATTTTGGATATCAGTTACAATAAATGGCAATTTTTCTCAAGGGAATCAAATCTCTTAAATGCTGTAAACTATGGTCTATATATATATATAGTCTAGTTGTAGCCTACTAGGCTTCATTAGCCTAATATGAAGCTAATAATTAACTGTTATGTAGCTATACAAACACTTAAATTACACTTTTATTTATTTTTATAATAAGAAGATTATATGAAATATAAACATTTAAATGGTGGCCGTCATAAAAACTTGCCATATTTATTCAAATATGCATAAATATTGAAGAACACTAACGAGTGTGGACTAACGAGTTTATGTGGGTTTTCTGAGGTAAATATGATATGATACATGACATTGATTACAAGCTGTTTAACTGACGTCTTTCCACGGTTGAAACGCAGATTGAGCGAATCAATGTGACATGATAGGGATCTAGATAAGTTCTATTTTTTATCTTAATTTTTTTTTTATCATTATCTTTTAACACACTTTCAGATGCTCATTCATGTTCATTTGGCGCTGTGACTGGTATTATTAAGCCGGAAGAGAGATCAGCGCTGCTGCTTCTCTGGAGCTGCGCCAGAGCGATCTCACGCCACAACGGCAAAACGCTATTTATGTTTTTGAATTTCTAAAGAAAATGGACGTAATTTGAGAATTGAGACTTTGTTTCATATCAATAGTAACAAAGGACAAAGATTATTGCGATTTGTTGGATGCGCGCAGCCGCGATACAATCTCTCATCAGGGCTCGAAATTAACTTTTTTTACTTGGTAGCACTGGTGCTACCAACTTCAAAAAGTTAGGAGCACCAGCAAAAATTAAGGAGCACCCACCAAAAATTAAAGATCACCACAACTACAAATTATATATAAACAAATTTCTTTTATTTAAAAACAACACCAATCAACACCAACAATCACTGGGACTTTACACTAATGAAGATCTAAGATCTAATGTCTGATTTTCATTCCTAAATGACAACTTTTTGTCTATTAAACATGTCTATTATAAATCACAGCGGAAAATTATGGTGCTCCTGCTGACCCAGAGAGTATATTCAATTACGCAGTATTGTTATTTCTGTGTTACAAATATTCTTATCACAGAAGAACTTGAATCGGAACTAGAATTAAAGATTATGGTTTGGATATAAACACTGACGTCTACAGAAGGGATCAAAATAGAGACGAGCACCTTTTGAAAGTAACATGGAGCTTCAAATAACAATTGTATCGATCACATTGTTACTCCACTAGGTGGCGACAAGTGACTTAAATGTATTTGTTATTGAATCATTCATTCAAGAGATTTGTTAAAAAAACGCTGATTCATCCGTTAATGAAACAAGCAAAGTATTTATTATGATATTACTCATATATTGCTATATAATACTAAATAAGCTATGTATTAATAAAACGATATAAATAAAAACGAAAAACATCCTCACTATCAGCATTGGCATGTTCCACCTCAACGTGTCCGACGAGGATGTTCGTGGGCTTGTCCATCAAGCAGGACGCGGACATAGACATACACGATCACACACTCTTTGACAGACAGGTCGGTGTCTGTCTCCATCGATAATGAAAGAGATGTACAGAGCTGACGACACTTTAACTGCGGTGTTCTCGCGGATCTATCTGCTATGACCGCAATGATATTGGCACACGTGACAACGGAGCGCCGCGAAAGGGAGTGATTGACAGCTGATATTAACCAATCTAAAATCTGCTTTAAAGTTAAGAACGTAAGGATGAAGTTTGATTGGTTATTATAAAATGATGGTCCGGCCACCGCGTATCAGCGCACATAAGGTACACAGTAATTTGCGATCTTTTTGTAGAGAGATGAAAACAGGTCGCACCACAACCATTATTTGCACTCGCACTAATGCTCCCAAATATATTTTTAGGTCGCACAGGTTAAAATTCAGGAGCATATGCGACCAAAATGGTCGCAATTTCGAGCCTTGCTCATTCATTCAAATGAAACGGGATGACTAATCGATTCTTGAGATTTAAGAATCGATATCGGTTTGTAAAAATGAGAATCGATTAATATCGAGAAATCGATATTTATTACCCAGCCCTATTCCACACATTAGCTCTCTTCAGGATCACATAGGTGGCAGTTTGCCTGATTCAGCATGTCGGGCCATCGGTGAGAGTAGGAACACTGATTCGATGTTCAATTTAGTGAACGAGTCATTGCACGAGAATTAAAGCGTAAGTGTTGAAAGAGAGCAAGTCAAGACGGCACAGACAGAAGGCTGATCTAATGTTATGTTATCCTACCCAAGCATTCCAAAATATGAATAATTTAATAAGCTTAAACATTAACATGAACCGCTTAAAATTAAGAAAGTAATCAACACAAAAGATATTCAAAATGGCAAGCATGCGCAAGTGACAATTCTCTGTCAACCAATCAACATTCTGCAGTGAGTCTAGCTCCACCCTTTAGGTACTGTACCACTGTGCTATGTACCTCAACGGAAGGGTACCGAAAAAGTGGTACGATTCAGCATTTTGGTACTATTCACAATTTTTGACAGTGGAAACAGAAACAATTGCTTACTGTACTGTATCTTACCGCTCTGTGGAAACAAGCTATTAGTATCTTGAAGTTTTTTTTGTAGTTTGTGTGTGCGTGTTTGTCAATATGTGCATTTTTGAACCCTGTGGGAACAGCGACTGCTTGCTGCACCTGGGGTCAGTGGAGTATCTCCAGGTCTGTCTATTTCTCCGTGTAGGTGGGGGCTGTACCTTGAAGGTGAATGAGAATATAATAATGGGAAACAGAAGCTTAAACTGAGAGGTCTGTGAATAAAAAGCCCTTTCACCCCTCCACCCCTACCCTCGGTGCAAGGACATTTAACCCTCCTTCCTCCCTCCTGCTCTTCCTTTCAAAGGAAGCGGGTCATTTTCAGCAGACCGTAGTAAACTTGAGCAGAATATTCATTTCATCACTAGTATATCCAAAAGCACGTTTGCATCAAGTTACACAGAGCCAGTCAGTATTGCAGTCTGTGACATGACTGTCAAAGCATATAGGAAGAAACACTGAACCGTGGAGTTGTTTCGGGACTCCAAGGCTATTTTCTCCCTCTTTAGTGTCACTGTACACTTCCTTTTTAAATTCAAATGAATGAAACAGGGTACAGAGAGACTGCAGGGTACAGAGAGACTCTTCTCTCTAAAATTGAATTACAATAAAGGGGCTTATTGTCCAAATTGTCTTAGTGAATCATCTAGAAGCATCCGGATTCGACAAGAAAGAATCTCTCATAATCTCTGTCTGTATTTGTGGCGAGCAGGACGAGGCTGGGTGACGTGAGAGCGGCGTGAGACGCACCGGTCTCGCATCTCTCACAACGCGCTGCCATCTGGTCATCCGCTAGTTGGGCGATTTAGATTACCACTCACGCCACCGGCGTTGCGCCACTCTCACGTCACTTGGTCTCGTTCTGCTCGCTGCAGTATTATTCCAGGGATCCAGACTAACTTTTTTTTACTAGGAGCGCTGTTGCCCCTGACTGAAAATTTTAGTAGCGCAAGCAGAAAATTTAGGGGCACACCTTAAATCAGCTTGCAATGCAATTATTCAAATTTCCCCATAAATAACTGTAATACTATTACAGTTTATTTAACAATAAATAGACTTAACATACAGATATTATGATATGCTGTTTTAAGTTCACAGGGCTCCAGACTCAAATTTGTTTAAATAACAGTTTTCCAACATGTTAAAATTTTTCGTTTTTGGACGATCTTTGAAGGATGAACAAATGTGTTGGTCATCACAAAAAATAAAACATTTATATATGATATTATAGTAAGTGCTGGAAAAAGATGTGTAGTAGGCTACTTGTAAGCGTTTGACTATTTCTGTCACATTATCATATTTAAGGTTAGAGTTAAGTTACTACATTAGCCTAAATGTTGTTGATTTGTGCCCTGAAAAGCCTTCTATAAGTTTTTCTCCTGGTTTCCACATCAGCGCTGTTTGATCTGATTTCTATGGTTTATAACAGAACTCGAATTCGATGCGCCGAATCGTAGCGTATTTTCATTCCACTTTCATTTTGTTTGCATTGGCGGCTCAGTAACGAGCCGATAGATCGCTCATTGCTCAGACGCACATAGCAGGTTGTGATATTTTTCTCCGTCTCCTTCCCACAGACGTTTACATGCGCTATTCTTTTCACACTCACTCATTCCGGATTCATTCAACGTGCCCTTTCCACGCTTAACCATGCATTTAACGTGTGGAAAATTTACTGGTCGCACATGTGCGACTGGATGTAAAATTCAGTTGCACACTCTCAAATTTTGGTCGCAAAATATCTGGAGCCCTGTATTTACTGTTGTGTTAATTAAACGACATTTTAAAAACATGAAAGTGGCAGATTGTTGACATGTTTTTTTATGAAGCTTTAATTGTATTAGTTTATCATTAGTTCATAAAATGTATTGCATGAATTTTATTTTTTGCAATGCATGTTTTCCCATAAAATCCCCAATGAGCAAGCCATTGACAAAGATTGATGTTCTGAGACTATATTAATTTTATTATTGTCTTGAGGAAAAATGGAAGACAAACCGGTTACTTTGTGCACTTACAGTAGAATGGAGGAAAATGCCACTTTGTCTTTCTTTTTTTATGATTTAAAGTCCTAAAAATTACACATGGCAAAAATAATAATTTAGCTGACTGAACTATTGACAGAATCCTGCCTCTAGCTTGCTGGTGTGTTAGATTTTTATTGCAGTATATGAAAATTTGGAATGCATTTCTCTCTAAGAAAACTAAAATGTGTCCTTCGAGTCTTTCCATGTAACTGACAACAGTTCAATTAACATTGATTGATTGCCTGACTGATTGTTCCCTCTCTCCTCTCTCTACAGTTTCCATACTGTGGTTACCTTTTTCGTCATGAAGGCTGGCCACTGTGTGTTCATGAGAAGGTCATAATCCAGCTCTCCTCTTTGGATTGGCGTGTGTTACGGCCCAGCGACTTCTACTTGCAGGTGACGCCAACACCCAGAAGTCCCCCGCGCATCACAGTGAAGTGTCTGGCAGTTAGTGGGCAGCATGTGGAGGAGCTTACCATACCGGAGCTAGCATACACCTCTCTAATCACCATGGACTGGCTGGAGTCCATCAACCGGGAGAGGAGTGTAGTCAGAAGAGCCGCCCTGGAACACTGTCTTTTATCAGCAGATAATGACATTTTTAGGGTACCGTGGGAGGATATTGTTCACCCAGAGTTTATCAGCAGGCCTTCCCAAGTTACAGAACAAGGCGGAAGTAGAGGAATGGCGAAGGAAGTTCCAGACACAGAGGGGAGGGACTCTGACGTTGATCAAAAAGACAACCCTGAGGACATACAATGTAGGATTTTTATTGACACTTCCACAGACCAATCAGGGGAGATGGACTGTCAGAGCAAGGGGGTTAAGCTCCTCCCTGCTCTCAGTGAGATCAATAAAGATAGCAGTGGGCGGAGCTCTAGCAGCACAGCAGAGGATTCAGAAGGGGAGTATGTGGAGCTAGCCGATATCACCTTACCACGCTTTTCCCCACAGAAGGGCTCTCTCACTCAAGCCATTAGTATGAACTACAGAAATCTACATAAACCACAGACTGCTGGTTCTACTCAGCCTAAAGCCAAACCAGAGGAAGGTCTTTTGAAGAATGGTGCATGCTCACAGAGCATGGTGTGTGCCATGCTGATTGAGGAAAACCTGAGTGATGCCTACCAATCTGTGATCTTAACCCCCACTGCTCTTGCAGAGGCAGAGCGTCCGCTCCAGCAGGTGGACGTGTCTAAGCCCACATCTGCTGCAGGTACAACCTCCTTTGACCGTGTGTCTGAGCATGAGTCTGAGATAGAGATGTCCGATTATGATACTGCGCCATCTGATATGTCAACACAAACAGACAGTAAACCAGTCGTCAGATCACTAGACAACAGTGTCATCAGCACATCACAACCTGACAGCAAACTAGACAGCACATCACAACTAGTCAGTGAGCCAATCAAGACATCACAACCTGACAGCACATCACAACTAGTCAGTGAGCCAATCAAGACATCACAACCTGACAGCACATCACAACTAGTCAGTGAGCCAATCAAGACATCACAACCTGACAGCACATCACAACTAGTCAGTGAGTCAATCAAGACATCACAACCAAACATTGAACCAGTAAGCATATCTCAACCAGACCTTAAACCACTATGCATATCACAGCCAGACAGCAGCATGTCACAGCTAGACAATGACCCAGTCAAGACATCACAATCAGAAGTTGAACCAGTAAGCATTTGTCAGCTAGACAGTAATTTAGCCAGCACATCACAACCAGACTGCAAACCAGTCAGCATGTCACTAATAGTCAATGAGCCAGTCAAGACATTACAACCAGACCTAAAACCAGTAAGCATATTTCAACTAGACAGCAAGCTAGTTAGCACATCACAACCAGATGACCAACGATTTGACACATCACAACTAGAATGTGAACTAGCTAGCAAATCTCCACCAGACAGCAAACCACTCAACACATCACATCTAGACAAAATGCCTCTAAGAATATCACAACCAAACAGCAAAACAGTCGACATGGTGCAACCACACAGTGAAGTAACTAGTACATCACAGCCAGAGAATGAAATGTTATTTGGTAATTTAGAGAGTAAAAACTCAGAACAAGTTTCTCTGGACAATATTGAACTCTTTGTGTCTGATCCTACTGCAGAAGCAAAGGTCAGATATAAATCTGAACAGATGAAAGGTGATTGTGGCCTGGAAGGCAGTTGTGACAGTGGAGAGTCGATCTCCGAGCCTCAAGATATCAGTGCGTCTTTACAGAATCAGACTGAGCAAACTCACAGCCCATGTCAGATACACACACACATTCATACACCACCTGAGAAAGTGCATGATCTTATTGCCGTAAAAGAGGACCATAACGCATTAAGTAACAGTAGTCATGACAAGAATGTATCTGATGGTGATTATAGTCCCAGCGCAGAGAAAGAAGGTGGGCTTATTTCGGCTGCTCTGCAAAGCGACCAGGTAGCCTTGGACTCTGTCACCACAGCGCCAGGGGAGGATCCGGTTACGCTCATTTCACAAGGTCAGGTGAGGACAGAATCCTCTGAGGACAGAAACGAGACAGAGGTGGAACCACAGACAAAGGAAGAACATGCAGAAAGAGATGTAGTGGGAAATTCGCCTTGTAAGGAGGCAAAAACAGTAGAAAAGAAAAGCTTTAGAGTGTTGGAAAGCAAGACGGAGAATGAATTAGAAGCAGTTTGTAAGGCAGAGGAAGTTGAGACTGCTCAAACAGGTCTGGTAGATACCACGCCCAAGTCTGACTCAGACGTTCGAGTTCAGGAGGAGGGCAGCTTCTCTGTAGGAACAGATGAGGTTGAGAAGAAACAAACCAATGTTAAAGAGCAAGGGGTAGAGGAAGTGGAGACCAAGGCCAATACTGTGAGTGAGCAGGAGGCCATAGTGACCAACTATTCTGAAAATAGAGTCCAGTCAGCATGCGCTCAAGTCCTTGATATGGCCCCAGATGTGCCAAACACAAATGGACATATGCACACTAAGGACACACCTACCACCGAACGAGAAGGGCAAAAAACAGAGGAGGAGAGAAGGGGGGGAAAGGAGGAGAGGCAAGAGGATGAGGTTTCTTCCTCTGTGAATGGCTCTCCAGCAGAGCATCAGCAGCAAGCAGACATGGAGTCCCATTACCATCATCAGGAAGAGCAAGGTAGAGTCATCTTTGAAAAGTCCATCCCGCTCACCTTTACTTTATCTACATGCCTTCTTTCCCTTTGAACTCCTTCCACTTGCCCCTTCCATTCATTTCCCATCCCCGTTTCTTCATCTTTACAGATGCATCTAAGCTCTGAACTGTTTCAGATGCATCTAAAGACTTCTTCCACTGCCTCAGCTGATGAAGAACCTACTTCTCTCTCTTCTCCTCTTCTTTGTTCACCCCATTAATTCACTTTCACAGTTTCATCCTCTTCCTCATATTTCATCACTTTTGTAACTATTTTAATTCTGTTCACTTATAATCCCCTTTTAACACTTTTAATGGTGTTTAATGTATGAATTGTTTTCTACTTCACAAACGGTCTCCATGGTTTGTAGCAGTTGTTCACTATAGTGACTTGTGAGTCATTTTTTCATCATTCATTCATTGCCATGTCCACTGAACACCTAGTATATTTACTCTAGATTAGCAGACTAGCTCCGGTGTTTCGACATTCAGGCCTCTGACAAGTTACAAATGGCTCTCAAATGGCCCATGCTATGACCTGATAGAGCTGCTTTTCTCTTCAGGCTGAAAGGAAATTGTGTGAGGCTCTGGTTTTACTTAGACTGGGCACTTTACAAGGATGTGTTTTGTAGCAGGTCATATTCTGGCCTCTAGACAGTTTGTTTTCAAATTTAGACACACATTAATTCCACTGAACACTGTCCAAGATAGACAGCATTTCACATCTGAACTGCTAAAGGAAACAGCTGAAGAGAAGCCTGGGTTATGTGCAGGATTTCTGCTTTGTGTACTTTAGTAACTCAATCCTGCATTCATTTGGATTAAACTATTTTAGGACATCTGTTGCAGTGAGTAAAGCTGATATCGGATGATGTGTGTTTTGTGTGTGATCAGGAGTTACTTGTCTAGACATTAATATATATTTTATTATTTCCAAAAGAGTTGTTTTGAACAATCTTCTGCCATATTCTTCTTCATCCAGAGGATTTGGTTGCTTTGGATGTGCTCACCTGGCCCAGGTGTGAAGATAGATATATGAGATGAGGTGATGTGGGTGGCCCTGAAAACAATCCTTGCTGTGGGACCTCTGAAATTGCAGGGGGTAAGCAGAGGGTGATGTTTTAGTGTGTGAGTGTGTTCGGGGATAATAGATGGAGTGTTTAAGTAATGGAGAACGGGCGGGGGTGCACTGCTTTGAAGATAGGAACAGCAGAAAGAAGAAATGATGGTGTGTTTGTTGTGGTAGTTTGACTATGATAGATCTGATTCTTGCTCTTTTAGTGGGTGGTTCACAAACCCTAAACACTTTTTGAGTTTCAGTACAACAACAAGGCAACTATGGCTATTACCTCTATACACGCTTAAAGTAAGCTTTTCTGCTTATCTTTGTTTTCATTTTTTTCTTTTCGTAATTTTTCATTTTTCAGAGGATTTCAGGTGTTTGTCCTACTCTTAATCCACTTTTTCATGTGATTAAGATTCAGTCTGCTCTTCGGTTTTGTAATGACTAAGGTTTTAAAAGTAAAACCTCAAATCTTCAGTGTCAGCGGTTTGCTGGGTTTATTTTTAGTTTTGAAAGGAAAATTACCTTTGGACAATGATTCCCTAAGACCTATAAAACCTCTTGAAAAGCAGTAGAGACTTTGATGAGAATTCAGTCTGTGAAAGAGAGAGCTGATGAGCTGGGCAGATGGAAGACTAGATGATAGTATGGATAAGCTCTACAAGAGTTTCTCATAAGTTTCTACAAGTGAGCAACATTTAATTTGTGACTGATTGGCCAGACCATTACTTTTGGCATGAAGAATAATCACTGAAGGGTTTCTCTTATGGCCAGACTGAACTCCAGACTGTGGTGAGAGAGTGTGAAGCCCAGACCCTCTTTGCTCTGCCCTGTCTCGGGTAGCACTCGATGGGGGCTCATATAGTCTACTTCCTCAATGTGAGCATTCTCTGTTGAGGAGGATGTTGGGTAGACAAGGAGACAGAGAGAAAGCAAAGAGAAAGTAGGGGTAAAAAAACAAAACTATTTTTGTCTTATTTGTCAAATTTATCGTAGCTTATTGTACCTAACTGAAGAAGAACATTCCATTGTGTTTATATTTCTTTCCTCAGAAGCTAACCTCTGCTGTTCCAGCTCAAATCCCTTCTGAAATATTGCAATCTCAGCCAGATAATGCCTCAGAGCAATTTATACATGTTTTACTTGTCCTTGTGCAAGCTGTTTTACGAGTGCTGGTATTCCCAGGACTCCATCTCATCTGTTTTTGATCTCAGTATCTATTTTCTACACAACAGCAGCAGTGCGTGGCAGTGCAGCGAAGCAAAACTTTTAGGGATGGGACGGTATGAAAATTTCATATCACGATTATAGTGTCCAAAATAATCGTGATTATCAATATTATCACGGTTTTGTTAAAAATTTATGAAAGTGCTCAAAAAGAACTGATGCTCACACTGAAAACATTTCAACAAGTTTTATAATTGAAAATCAACAAACAACAAATAAAACACGCCTCTCTATGCAGTTTTTTTAAGCAAGATTCTATTCTATGGCATTTGCTTCTTTATAATGCCCGTCGTCAATAGCAACACATTATTACACAGCGCACATCCATATAACAACGGACGCGCGCTCTTGTTTCATTCAAATACAACTTGCCGTCCTGCGTCTCCGGTTTTCGATTGTATTGCAAAAATGAAATCAGAGTTGATTTATTGTTTACAGAGTTTGATAATATTGGTGTGATATATCTTGTTTTACAAAATGAATTCATAAATAGGTAAGATTTAAAACATTAGCTAATCTCATTATCAATTCAATATATCCCCGTAATTATGTGGTAAAAATAAAATCGGTTTAATACGTGATGTATCTATACTTTACTATCCCTTAAAATATCACTCTTAATAATAGTCTTGTTTGAAGTTGTTCGTCTTTAGCTCAAATCCACTTGCTACGAACTTTTCTTCGCGGAAGCTTCACGTCTATTTCAAGTGAGTGAAATAAAATGTTTCAACTCAAAACAACATTTCATGCCCAATTGTTTACCAGACGTAGTTTTGGTATTAAGGTCAAAGTTAACTTGCCTTGCGTTCGGGTGATGATCACACAAGACGACTCGGCAGATTTGAAGTGTTTCTATTGCAGTGACTTTTTGTTCGGCAGACAAGGTGACCATCCTCGATCAAGTTTCCCTCAGGACTTTTGTAAAACCCAAAATATGACCACACCTCAGATTTGGTCCTCTTAAAAAGCTGAAAAACCTCCTGAGCACGGTCACTGCCTTCCGCCATTCCTTCTCGAATAGTAATTTAAAAAAATATTGCATGCTGCGCGCCTGTGTCAGACTGGCCGACAGGATTCAGTGAGTTATTAAAATCGCGATAATCAAACACGGTTTTAATGATAATTAAATTTTAAACGATAATACTAACCGTCAGTACATTTTATCACGGTTTATCGTTAAACCGGTTATCGCCCCATCCCTACTTTAGTTTTATGACTGTCGGAAGCTGATCTCTGGTTATCTCCTATCATGCAGTCTGGTATATGGGGCACAGATCCAAGCCGCCCTATGGAACGACGCACAGGATGATACCTGGAATGCTTTAAATTAGCTATGAGTGTGCTTGTTTGAGTTGCATAATGGTACAGACTGGACAAATGCTTACGCTCAGGTCAACCGTTACTACATTGCTGTTTGTTAGGGGGGGATTCAGAGAATGTTGGTCTGCTGGCTTTGACCCAGAGATTAAGCTTTTTTTCCTTTTTTTTTTTTTTTTTGAGGTTACCGTTTACAGCCAAATATCAGGCATCTGTAAGCTGTGCCGTATATCTTCAGCGAGTAAGAATCTCAGTGAAATCAATTTTGAGTGATCAAACATTGCTGTAAACATTAACTTCAACTGATCATATCAACAAACATTATCTGTGAACTTTTTAAAGACTGAACTGATACATTATTGTCTTTAATGATAAGACAGATTGTAAATTGACTAGTCAGTGTTGTAAACTTAACTGTTTCTTTGTTTACATTTAGGTGTGTGTGTGTGTATGTATGCCAATGTTGTTTGTGTTGAAATAACTCCAACCGATTTTCATATCCCAGCATCCAGTCAGGAAGGAGACCACATTGTTTGCCACCTGTCTGCTAAAACCCAGAGTGAAGACACCTCAGCAGTTCATCCACCACTGCCGCCCATCTCCCAGAGGAACCAGCCTGTCCAGAGTGAAGCGCATGACATCAATCCTGATGTCCTGAACTCAGGAGTGCTCTGCCTACCTGGTGAGGGACTGCTTCTAATGCCATTAATATGGTCCTTCCATCGTAATGATCCAAAAGCTCAACTTTTAAAATGAATTTTAGGAACAAGAGATAAATCAGGGCATGCCCTTGTTACCGTGACAATGAGAAACACTATCTGGTTGAATCCAAACTGCAACAGTGGAGAGCTGGTGCGGATCATGGTCTACTTCATCAGTACACTCAGGTACACACATTGCCATTTTAAAAGATTTGGATTAATAAGTTTTGTTTAAATTTTTAAAAGAAGTCTCTTATGCTCACCAGAACTGTATATATTTAATTAAAAAAACTGTAATATTGTTGGTATAAACTTATTTGTATCTGCTATAATATTTTATTTACATTTATCAAACACGACCTTGATTTGACTCTCAGGAAGGAAGTTAGTGCTTTGGGACTGACAGTCCTGGTGGATGCCCGCAAATGTTCTCCTGTCCCCGCCCTCTTTAAAGCCTTCAACATCCTCCAGGTACGAACACCATGACAGTCTACCTTTTGTTCATATCCTACACAGATAAAACTGTAACATACGGTTCACATCCTCTAGGTGTTTCCTTTCTCATACTTTCTTCAAAACTGAATGGTTATGCAACCTTGCCATAAATGTTGATATTTAAATCTAACTTCCAACCAGACATCTGCTACTGAGGAATTCAGAAGAGCTGACTAAACTAAAGTAAACCATTGAGAAGAGTTTTCATCGACAGAATCAGTCATTATTGGCTAATTAGGGGAAAATGCAGCACATCATAAATATAATGTGATTTCCCAGCTGTGGAAATAAATAGTTGCATTCACACACAATTAGGACATGCTCACTTGAGATTTGTAGAGAGATGGTGATGTCCTTGGATTTCTTTTTCTCATCTGGGATTGGTTATTTTGCAGAATGCTTCAACTTCTGACATGGTTGTTGCTTGTTAGTTGTTTTTTGCTATTTTTAAGGTGGCAGCAGAGAACACAGGCATCATATCCAGTCAGATTTCATTATATACATTTTTCTATTAGTCTTTATAGGCTTGTCTCATCTGTAGAGGACTCACCTCACCAGTCATTTGCATGAGTGAGGTGAAGAAACCAGTAAGTAATGCTCTGTAACTGCAGGAACATGATCCCTGAGCACATTTAATGGAAGCAACTCCAGACTGAGTTTGTGTTCTAGACCTTAATGCAGATTAATTCTGCTTTCTTCTACTGCCAAAAACCTGCCCTACTTTGACAGACTGAGGATGTGCCAATGCTGACTTCACCATTTAAACATCCTGAGTGAGATAGAGAGAGATAAATATGAGCAATATAAAAGTAAAATTGATGAATACTTTTAATGACAATGTTGTTTTGAGTAGCACGGGCCTCTGTGAGAGCTTTTCATTGTCTTTATGAACTCATTTGAGGTTTAAAACAGCTGCAGAAATTCTCCAAATGACCTTTGAGTGGTCTATTTTTTCTCATTTCTTTGATCTTCCATCTGTATATGTAATCCACGATAGACAGCTTACAAGTGCTGTCTTGTGGAAAAGGTGGCTTTACTGAAAGTATAAGATTCTTGATGATGTACTGCTAAACTGTGTGAATGTCACGTGTTTGAATGCCCTTCAGTGTATTCAGGGTCAGTGCTAACACTGACAGATGAGGTCTTTCTGAATAAATGCAGTGGCTTAGTGACCGGTCCGGTCCTCAGGGAACAGACACATGCTCTCCGTCCCTCCACAATAATATCATTTCATTATACATGTCCTTTTGAGCTGATAATTACACTTTCTGTTCATGGTTTGAACCATGGCCTACCAAGGATTTTTTTTTTTTCATAAACTACTATAGTAACCCAAAACCATATAGTAAATCCTTGGTTAAGACACTTTTAATTCACAACAACACCAAACCAGACCCAGTCTCACCATATATTCATGATTTTAATACACTCAAAATGCAAAGTGAAAAATAAAACTTCGGTGTTTCAGTTAGTAGGCAATAAATATCAGCAGTAAATAGTCTCAGCCCTGAAGCGGTTGTTGATGTTTCTGGAACATTCCTCAGTAAATTTGCTATTGTTTCATTCCAGCAGAGATTTTCTTTTCCTTCTGGTCTGATGTGGCTATGATGGCAGGATAATGTGTGCATGATCAGTATGCGTGATGACGTACAAGGGAACAGACTAAAACAGCTCTCAAAAGGCATAATAGACTTCTCTGGTCTGTTTTTACAGAGTGTTGTTTTTCTGCTGTGTTGTTTTTCTGCTCTTTTGTTATGGTACATTCACTGACAGAAGGCTTTTATTGTGGCTCATTACAGAAAAGTGTCTACTAGGTTATGTAACCTTTAAAAACTTCTGTTCAATGACATAAATGCATAGTTAAATAAAGCATTAAATGAAAATTAATCCTGTCTATTTTCAAGGTTTTATTGAACTTATTGTAAAAGATTGATGCAGACACATTTCTACATCTTACATTTTTCACCTCGTAAAAAACTTGTCATAAAATGACAGGCTTCTCTTGTGTATAAGCTCGCATTTAGTTATTAATAATTACTTTTTAGTAATCATAAATGACTATAAAATATTAGTCATGTAATTAGAAATGTGTGTAATTCATGGTGCTGTTTGTGATTCGATAGTCTATTCAATCTCTGCAGGAAGCTATGCAGGGATGCATCCATACAGTGCTGCTGCTGGCCGACAGAGATTTGGCTCTGCGATTGGAGAAAACCTCTTCTATACAGGTAATGCACAAAGATCACCTGTAACTTGTAAGGTAACAGCTGACAGTATCTACACTTGATGTACCACATCTGATATTGTAGCGTGTGACTTGCATATAATGAGGGCAGGAAGGATTAAAAAAAAAAAAACGTAAATCCATATATAGGAGGAAATGGAGGTTGTTTGTTCATCTTAGGTCCTTAATGTTAAAGGAAATCCTCTAACATCCTCTAATAAAATGGCTCCCTTTATAGAAATAAACAGCATCTACCAGCACTGACAAGATACTGGCTTTCACCTAGTTACTCTGCACTCTTTGAGAAGTAGATGGCTATTTTAAAACACAAGTGTCTGTACTGAGACGCCGCTTGTGCCTAACACAAATCAGACTGCCAGAGAAAGACTCTTGTAGCTACGTAAGAAAGTGCTTCAGTTGAGAATTTCACAACAGCTGTACTGATAGTGTAGCCTAGATATCTATCTTAGCTATTAGAATAGCTGAAGTGTTTATGATTCCACTACAATACATATTTTTCCCTTTAAATGCAGAAACTAAGACCTGACGATTGTTGTGTCCTGTGTTCTTTTTGTATCTATCAGGTGGAGTTGTTGACATCTTTGAAGTCTCTTTATAAGCATGTTGACATCGCTCAACTTCCCACTGAGTTTGAAGGCACTTTCCCTTATTCCCACAGCAGCTGGGTCTGTTTCAGAATGGTGAGAAAATCATCATTATTCAGTCCTAGGACTAAGGCTGAAATAAACTACATGACTTTTTAAACCGATTTGTAGCCAGAAAGTAGCAATAAGCCACATGATTAATACTGCAATAAGCCACTGCTGTGTGCGTTAATAATGATCACAATAAAACATTCTTTTACCAATAAGCATATAAACTACCAGTCAAAAGTTTTGGATCGGTAAGATTTTTTATGTTTTTAAAAGAAGTCTCTTCTGCTCACCAAGGCTGCATTTATGTGATTAAAAAAAACCCACAGTAATATTGTGAAATATTATTACAATTTAAAACAGTTGTTTTCTGTGAATATATAGGAAAGTGTAATTTATTCCTGTGATCAAAGCTGAATTTTCAGCATCATAACTGATTCTTCAGAAATCATTGTAATGTGATGATTTGATGCTCAAGAAACATTTCTCATTATTATCAATGTTGAAAACAGTTATTTACATTTTTTATTTCAGGATTCTTTGATGAATAAGAAGTTTAAAAGAATAGCATTTATATGAAATGGAAAGCTTTTGTAACATTAAACACTACCATTCAAAAGTTTGGGTTCAGTAAGAATTTTTATTTTATTTTTTGGGTGGAATAAGAAATAAGAGAAATCAATACTTTTATTCATCAAGGATTAATTAAAATCGATCAAAAGTTACAGGAAAGCCATTTATAATGTTCTATTTCAAATAAATGCTTTTGAACTTTCTATTCATCAAAGAATTGAAGAAAATAGTACACAACTGTACACAACATTTATAATGATAATGAATGTTTTTTTGAGCATCATAGGATGATTTCTGAAGGATCATGTGACACTGAAGACTGTAGTAATGATGCTGAAAATTCAGCTTTTATCACAGGGATAAATTACATTTTAAAATAATATTAAAATTGAAAACAGTTATTTTAAATTGTCATAATATTTAACAATATTTCTTTTTTCTTCCTTTTTTAATCAAATACATGCACCCTTGGTGAGCCGAAGAAATAAAAAAAAAATAAAAATAAATAAAATTAATTTCATGTGCAGTGAGATATACTTATATTACATGATTTACAACATCTGAGAACTGTTTTAGTAAACTGGATTTTATTTTCTAACGGGTTTTCTAACCTAAACATGTCTTTTTGTTACACCTCAGAGGTTGGAGCAGCTGACCAGCCATTGTGAGGATGCTGTGAACCTGCTCCAGAAATCCATCAGCATACTGGAGTCTGCAGTGCTGCCACCTACAGCAGAGGTACTGCAACAGTCAATAAAATACTTTTCTAAAAGCAGCTCTATCGAAAGCAGTCCCACAAAAAATGCTTTTGTCCCAGCCTTTTCAGGAATGAGAGAGCTATATATATATATATATATATATATATATATATATATATATATATATATATATATATATTAAATGATTTTGGCAGACACTTACATCAAAAGTGACTTTTTTATCAGTTCTAGCATTCCCTAGGAATCAAACCCATGAGCTTGGTGTTAATATGCTCTATTGTTTGAGCTACAGGGATATATATTGCAGATAGTTTGCCTGTGAACCAGTTGAGCCCATAAACTCTTGGTTCTAATTATGTTTACTGAGTCCAAGGACTCATTATGACCTTCTGACAGTGAACTCTCCTCAGGAGGGCATCACATGTGGCACTAAAGTCTTTTATTCAGAGGGACTTCTATTATGTTTCCATGAAGTACAGCAGTGGCTCTGGTGTCCGGTTACAGTGATTTAAAGACTGTTCTGTTTAGAACTGAGTTTTAAAATATAGACTTCAGTTTGTGTGTGGTTAGTGTGTCAAGGCTTTGACTGAGTTGACCTCTGGCTGTCAGTGGAGGTCACAAAGGACCTTTTTATCCACAGGCTTCTGGGGGAAAACAGGGCCTCAGGAGAAGTAATGATCTCCCAAAGGAGTGTTTATCTGCAGCCATCTTCAAAATCACTTACCTAGGGTTTATATAAAGAGTTGAAAGGAGAAGCAAAGAAAGAGTCTGGTGGATGAGGGTATGGATTTCTGCTTACTGAATGCTAAAACAGCCCCTCCTGTGGATGAAGTGATGCTTAGATGTTAAATGAATAGAAAACCAGAATAAGTCTTGGCCTGTCCGCTCATCTCTCTGCCGTTTCTTTTACGTCTTCTGTCTCCCTCCGTTAATCTAAATGTGTCCCCTCTTTTCCCTATTTTTTTCACCTCAATTCTTAATGACTTTATTTATTTTCTCCTTATATTAAGAACCTCACATATTGAATCTTCTTTCTCCACTGTTTAATAGTTTAATATATTTTAAAGCAGTTCTGTAAACAAAACTGCAAATAGGCTTTAAAACTCTTAGAAACATCCACTGACATTTGTAATTCAAGTAATTGCTCCACAGTTTTATCCCACTTCACACACGCATGCTAATTAGGGTGTAGACGTATGACAGTCATTATGAGATTTTTATTCCTTTAAATCCTTTTTCAAAATCACTTTAAGAAGGCTTTTGTTGAGGTTCCTGGGGTTATTCGAAATAATATAAGTAACCTTTTGTTGTTAGCGCCTCATAGACTCCACACAATGTGGTCAGACCATAATCTGCATCATTGGGTCGGTATTATGGATGCCTTTCTGGGTGGTACACACACACCCTAAAAAAGTATTACACTCCAAATGCTACCCTTACAGATTATAGATATATTTTAATTAAGATGGTAGTTTCATCTAGCGTTTGATTGAGATGGTGTTTTACTAAATTATTAACCTTGTTTGCTAGTAGTAAGAACCATTCTCAGAAGTGGTTTCAATAAATTTAATAAATTGTCAGTAATGTAAACGTATAAGTCATTTGAACCATTTTAAATGTTTAACCATTTTACACCTGATATGAGAGTAAAATAAAATCTTTTGATACTTGTTCAAAATCATGCAACTACTGGTACAACATTTTTTTTTTTTTTTTTAAGTAAATAACTTACTTTTTATTCAGCAAGGACACCTTAAATTCAATTGATAAAAAAAAAAAATGAAAGAAACTTTTATATTTTTTTAGAGAAAGATTTCTCTTTCAAAAAATGATTTCCACAAAAATATAAAATAATGCAACTGTTTTCAACATTGATAATAATAAGAAATGTTTCTTGAGCTGCAAATCAGCATATTATAATGATTTCTGAAGGCTCGTGTGACACTAATGATACCGAAAATACAGCTTTGCAACATTTTAAAATATATTAAATTGGAAAAGTTATTTGAATTTGTAATAATTGTTTGTAATATTACTGTTTTGCTTCATTTTTGAGCCTTGATGAACATACAAGAAAAAAAAAATCTTTTGAATAGTAGCATACGCTCACATGGGATGGATTTGGCAACTTTTGCTTTATCATTTGGCTGCATCTACGCCAAAAGGGTTCAGTATATAAAGTGCAAGACAAGTGTTGTACTGTTGTTAAAGGATTAGTTCACTTTTGAAAAAACTTTTGCTGATAATTTACTCACCCCCATGTCACCCAAGATGTCCATGTCTTTCTTTCCTCAGTCGAAAAGAAATTAAGGTTTTTGATGAAAACATTCCAGGATTTTTCTCCATATAATGGACTTCAATGGGAACCGGATGGTTCAAGTATCAAAAGACGGTTAATAACTGTTTCAGATGCAGCTTCAAATGTCTTTAAACGACACCAGACGATGAATAAGGGTCTTATCATGCAAAACGATCGGTTATTTCAAAACTTATTCCAAAAATGTAACTTTTCTAAGGACAAATGCTAGCCTTGCTATATTCTGCGTTTGTAACGTCACGTAATACGTAATTACGTTCAAAAGGTCACGGGCGACGTAGCCGGAAGTACAGAATCAAAATCGTCCGACATCGTTGTTTTTCCTTTTAATTCCTTTTTTTGTAAACGGTGTTTGAGTTAGTTTGCACGTTCAACCTATGCGTTCAACTTGTAAACACTGACTCTGTACTTTCGGCTACGTCGCCCGTGACCTTTTGAACGTAATTACGTAATACGTGACGTTGAAAAAACGCGCCTCACAGAATATGGCAAGGCTAGCATTTGTCCTTAGAAAAGTTACATTTTTGGAATAAGTTTTGAAATAACCGATCGTTTCGCATGATAAGACCCTTATTCGTCGTCTGATATCGTTTAAAGACATTTGAAGCTGCATCTGAAACAGTTTTTAACCGTCTTTTGATACTTGAACCATCCGGTTCCCATTGAAGTCCATTATATGGAGAAAAATCCTGGAATGTTTTCTTTAAAAACCTAAATTTCTTTTCGACTGAGGAAAGAAAGACATGGACATCTTGGATGACATGGGGGTGAGTAAATTATCAGTAAAAGTTTTTTCAAAAGTGAACTAATCCTTTAAGAAAGATCCATAAAAGCCAGATTTAAGTACGACAGCACAAGTACAAACACAAACCTGAATGTTTGGCAGTTATGCGTATTAAACTGTACTGTAGCTTAAGCTCATTTGATAATTTAATGAGTACAAATTTGAGCTGGTATTATATAAATAATAAGGAACGCCTGTGTGCGTGAGAGTGTGTACAGGTAATGTGTGCTGCTACAGCTATTACTCCATCTGTCAATGGAATTTGGAAGATAATGATGGGGTGTATGGGGTGTTTATGCTTGTGAAAGGACAGATATTACTCAGTGAGAGAACAGTAGGCACGATGTGTGTTTGTAATAATAAGGTGTATGGGAATGTGTATAGCTGTAGAGTAGAGTTGGTGTTTTATAGTAATAAAAGTGTGTGTGTGTTGCAGGAGGCACAGATCTTATTGTGTAAGTACAGAGAGCTGATGAGGTCTGTTCTGGAGGACAGCAGGCTGGTGCGGCTACAGTTGGAGGGAGGAGCCGCTCTGTCCCGTTTACGAAAAGAAGAGAGCAGCGTCAGTTTGACAGAGGACTACAGGTGAGACATGATTATACAGACTTTAAAGGACAAGTTCGGTATTTTACAATTAAAGGCCTCTTTTAAGATCGTCCCTGATGAAATAGAATAGTTAAGATTGTTTTTTAGACAGATGCTTCTGTCACGAGAATTTTTGGATTCTGTTTTAGCACCCCCCCACCTTTATAATGAAAGCATAGGTGCACTCGAACAATCATTCATAAAAATGCATAAAACTTTAGTTTTCAAAGACGTGAAACTCACCGAGTGGTCTGGGGTGTTCACTGATATGCTCACACAAAAATCGCTGCAAAATATGCTTTCCAACAGGTTTTATCGTAGTTTTTGTCCAAGGTCATTTTCTTCCTGTTTTGGTCGAAGTCCCCAGTAGTCGATTGTCGAGTTTGCGTGCGCGATCCTTAGTTATCTAGTTACCAATGATCGCGCACGTGAACTCGACAATTTACTATTGTGGACTTCGACCGAAAACAGGAAGAAAATGAAGTCGGACAAAAACTACGATAAAACCTGTTGGAAAGCATCTTTTGCAGCGATTTTTGTGTGAACATATCAGACCACTCGGTGAGTTTCACGTCTTTGTAAACTAAAGTTTTATGCGTTTTTATGAATGATTGTTCGAGTGCACCTATGCTTTCATTATAAAGGTGGGGGGGGGGTGCTAACACAGAATCCAAAAATTCTCGTGACAGGAGCATTTGTCTAAAAAACAATCTTAACTATTCTATTTCATCAGGGACGATCTTAAAACAGGGCTTTAATTGTAAAATACCGAACTTGTCCTTTAACACTCTGCACACATCACAAATAACCAAATAGGCTCTGTTCCAAAACCTAGTGAGCTAAAAGTGGATGTATTATCTCAGCAAAGGAGAAATGCTCCCTAACACTGATTTAGACAGATTTGTGAAAATCCAAGATAAATGTTGAATAGACACTTCCGTTCAAAGATTTGGGGTCAGTAAGATTTTTCGTTGATTTTGCAAGAAGCGTCACACAACTGCATTTGAAGAGTTCAGATGCAAAAGCCTCTAAATGCCATTTGAAATTTTCTTCTAAAATGACAATTTTTATCAAGCTTGTATATTTAAGTTCAGTAAATTACTGAACTTAAATATACAAGCTTGATAAAAATGATCATTTTAGAAGAAAATTTCAAATGGCACTTAGAGGCTTTTGCATCTGAACTCTTCATTTATTTTACAAAAAAAAAAAACCCAGTAAAAACAGTAATATTGTGGAAATATTATTACAATAATATATTATTATTTTTGTAATCAATTTAATGCATCCTTGCTAAATAAGGATATTCATTTCTTTCCAAAAAAAAAAAAATCTGACAGACCACAAATGTTGAATGGTAGTATACATGTAATTCATTGAATAATAAAAAGGTATTTATAAAATAGTGACTATAAATGAATATTTTACATACAGCTTGAAATTTTAATCAGCTGTGAGTTGAGTCTTCTGTGCGCTTCATTTGAGTTCCTGCCCATGTAGAGCATTACAAATGAGCCACTAATGAAGATTAATTTCAGTAAGGATGCTGCCTAAATAGTCAGTAGGTAACGAGGCAGCTCGCTAGGTTTTGGAATTGAATTATATAATTAAGAAAAATTATTTAAAGAGAGTTTGAGAGTGCCAAACAAGAGAAGAATAATGAAAGAGAGAGAGAGAAAATGTTATGAGCGTGGGAGAGCATGTTCAGGCCTCTGATGATCAGGACTGGGTTCATCAGGAGGTTGAGGGAGTGTGAATGTTATTTCCCACAGCTGAGCCAAGAGAAATGTCTTTATCTGCACACAGTCATTTCATCCTGAAACATACACACAATCCTAGAGCTAAACTGACAACAAATGCGCTTGTGTCTGTCTCTGATAACATGGTATGGTTTGGATGCAGCAGGGCTCTAGTGCTACTTCCTGTTTGACTTGGGTTAAAACACAGTGGCATGTCTGTGCTGGCTTACTCAAAAGCAATTTCAAAGCCTCCTGCTCAGACACAAACACTCAAGCCCGGTGTTTGTGATAGATTCCGGTTATAAAGACCCAGTGGGTTGCTCATTTAAGACTGATGGCTTGGTTTTTGCTTTTTCCAAAGATGTCATCTAATAAATTAATATGCAATGAATATGATTCTAAGCTAGCCTCTCTGGTTCCATAGCCTGATCTATTATCCGTCCTGTCATCTCCATCCCTTTTGTGGCTTTCATATTAGGTGAAATTAGAGTTTAAACGCTGTGCAAGTTGCTCATTTGTTGCTTAACAAATGCCAAAATGAAACCTAAGCTGTCTGAGCTGCTCTCACACAAGCACTTCACCTGGATGCTGACAGACACACAAAGGACTCTATCTCATAGGTGTGACTGAGTCTAAAGTGCCCAACAATAGTGAACGAATCCGGCTCTTTTTTCTGAATTTTTCCCTCACACATAATCTTTCAAGACTTTTAACAATTCCACTGGATCCTAGAGATGAACTATGACCCTTGCTTTTTTTACTGAATAGAAGGATTGTGCTTCTACTCACTGGTGGTCTCTGCTCATTTTTGTTTCAAATGTACATAAACAGGAAATTGTATCTCCTTTTCATCTCTTTTCTCCAGTCTTTGTAAAACATTTAGCAATTACATTTAACAATTAGTATTGTTGGTAATGTAATTTAATAACAATAATTCATTGGCTACATTCTTATCAGTGATTATTGTTGACATATTCTTAATGTTATTATTATTATTAGAGACTCCAGGTATATCTATATAAATGTGTATAGTAATACACAATGTTATATATGTATATATATATATATATATATATATATTTATATAAACAGTCAAGTTCAATCATCTTTTGTTTGCCAAAAAGCGATTAATCAGCAATACTATGTCTGAATGCTATATTGAGCTGGTAATGAAGGCCTTTGATTTTTCATACATCCGTTTTAGACTCTTATCTCTCTCTCACTCACTCTTTTGTCATTGTCTCTTGCTGGAATGTCTTTGATATCCCCTGCGTGCTGTGATAACCCGTGTTTGCTCTGGGTGTGTGCTGTGAATAATTGGTGAGTTTTGGATTGACTCTGACGTCCCTGATTTGCCCCTCATGCCTCTCATTATGTGTAACACACATATTCTTTCCAACACTGAACTTAAGTCAACCAATACCTCACAGGGATAGTTGAGCCAAATTAAAATTCAGTTACCATTTTCTGACTCTCATGTCCTTTTTTGCTGTAGAACTCTGTGGCTACTCTATGTCACATTGTAAGTGAATAGGGCTGTCAAGCTCAAAAACAAAACAAACATAACTTAACTGAAAATCTTTTAAAACCATGTGACTGTGTTTGCATCTGTGTGTCTAACAGCAGGGGGCACACTTTTTTAGCTGTTGTTATGTCTGTCTGCATTAACAAGTCTTGCATGCTATCAATAAGTCTTTTGACAGTCAAAATGGGAATGTGGCACTCCTCCAAAAATAGTTTTTAATATTGACATTGATGTTGTGTATGGATCAGAGAGTGGATAACTCTTTGGCTGAGTTAGTTGGCATATCGTTGGGGAAATGTATAAATGTTTGACTAGAGCACAATACATTATTGTGTAAGTAAACTACAGTGGTGATGAAGTCATCCAGTAGACATCAAACTCTTCTGTTGTGCACACTGTGCTCTGTCACTGTGTATCACAACACTGGACATTAACATACAGATACACAATGTACCATTACTCACATTTTCTCACAATTATGCATTAAAATAAATATTTTCTTGACATACTTGTATGCACATGTATATAGTCCAGTCAATTACATTATTTCTCTCATGTATGCTCTTTTTCTTATACAATACACACTCTCTCTCTCACTCACTTCTCCCTCACTTCTCCATACCCTATCTCCCATTACCAGATCACAATTTGCACATCCAATTACATTCAAAGCCTTGTCCAATCAATATATTCTATAAGACTGTCTCAGCCAATGAGATGCGAGTCCTGCAGTCAGTGTTTTCTCCATAGCTCAGATGCCTGGAGTTTCTCTCAGGGATTAGAAACAAAGTCAAGAGAATATGCAGACTAAATTTGATGTACTACAGAAATCTTCTTGGTGTGTGTTTTAGAGATGCCATCGAGAATGGAGGACATCTGTATAACCAAGTGGACGAGCTGGTTCACAGACTTGTGATGCTGTCCAACAAATGCACACAGGAACTGGAATTTATTATGGAGTTTAAAACCTTGGAGGAGGGATTCAGAGAGGTGAGGACTAAGGTTTTGCACTTGCTTTTATGAACTCGATTCATGACAGATTAAAATAACAGCTGTGTGTGAGACTTGCGGGTACTATAATTGGACTATATGTTTTCTCTTTAATTAAAACATTCCATGTTATATCATGTTAATGTGGCAACTTCTCATAATTTAAACCTAAAAAAAATAAAGTTTTATTATTAAACTAAGAAAAATCAAATGTTTTTTATTGAGAAATGAATTTACATTTAGAAAAGAAATTAATCATTAAATAAATTACAGTATAAAACCATGAATACAAGTGAGAGACTTAAGAGTTATACTGAGAAATACTGAAATTACTGTACATTTAATTAAACTTTTCACTTAAATTGTTTTTGCTGATAATGACAAATTTCTTGAAGAAATACATTTTTATATTAGTCAAGACTGCAAAAGGTCAAGTTTTTGCACGAATAGTCTCAGACTTTTGAACTCCACTACACATTTGGGCAGTTTGTCTTGCAGTCTTCAAGGCTTATTCTTAGTTTTGAGTTTACCTATTACACTTGAAAAATAGAGAATACTGTATTGAAGTGCTGCAAACACTCACTCACTCACTCACTCACTCACTCTCTGCCTTACTAAGCTACACACTGCCTTGGTGATTTATTAATCTGATAGTCTTAATGGATGATTGTGCCTTGCGGGCAGAAATGTTGGGGGGGACTTGCTGGCATGGAGATAGTGGAACTTGCTGAAACAGATTAGCTGAGCACACACACATTCATGCACATCATGAGAAAATGTAAACTAGCACCATAGCATCTGTATCAGGTGATACACATATGATTGATGTGTTTGTGTGCTCATGTTTCAGTCTACTGCCAAAGTCTACATTCACAGAGAACAAGAAGCAAGTATGTTACGAATAACAGAGTAAACGCCCATTCACAACAAAATCAATAACTATAATGATAATTAGTTAAACATACTAATTCTATGAGAATAGACAAGTCCACAACACAACTATAATGATACAGAGGAACTATCATTGAAATAGCATTCAGAAAAAAGAATTCTAACTGATGAACGATAAAAACGATCCATCCTGCTTTAAAGAGCTTGAGCGTTTCATGCGGGAGATGACAACTGCAGTGCGTGCTTATAATAAACAGAATGTTATCGTGCATTGGTGTTGACACTAAGATCGTTATAATTGGCATTCTTGGTGTGAACGGGGCTTAAAACTGTAAAGTAGCAGGGTTAATTGATTGTATGTGTATGTTGTCTCTTAGGTGAGTCAGTGGATTGAGGAGGTGGGAGAGTCTCGTCTCCAGACACTGAGTGAGCTGGAAGAGTCCTTGGAGCAGTTACATCATAAACAGACTGTCTTCAGAGAATTTTACGCTGCTGCATACGTATGTCAACTCTTATTAAACATGTTTTACACAGCACTTTAACCCTTTCCCATATCATCTGCATTTGGGGTTGGGGTTGTCCTCATATTTTGTCAAAAAATGCCTCATGACATTTTTATTTGGACCGAGAGATAATATTTTACTGCATGAGTCAAACATTTGCTTAATTGTGTAAACATGAGTTTCAAGAGCGTTTGTCAATGTTTAAATGTAGTCACCTCAGTCGCACCCTATGCTTTCATACCATTCCACTATGTAATACTGTGTGTGTGTGTGTGTGTGTGTGTTCAGGAGCACTGTAAGAGCGGTGAAGCTCTCCTTAAGCGCTTAGAGAAGTGGGAAGACATCTCCTCTTCAGAGCTGCAGGTATACGAGGTGAAAGTACGCTCATTCTGGGTCCATCTACATGATTTCTCCCAGCGAGTGGAGGACACCAAGGATAAAATTGACAAGACTGTCAGACTCTACGAGTTCTTTGACAAGGTGAGTGGTCAGTAGTTGCTTTTGATGTAAACTCACCTGACTGTTCTGTCTTTGTATTTTTACTTTTACTACTTAGGCTCCCTTTATAAAATGTTCATTTGGTATTGAGCTGTATTGCAAGACGTTTTTGAGATATTTTAGAAGCGTTGTCTGTTATCTGATTTCTGAATGGTTTAGTAAAGGAATAAGTTACCCAAAATGAGAATTCTGTCATAATTTCTTTACACTCACGTCATTCCAAACCTGTATAATTTTCTTTCTTTTGTGGACCACAATTGTGTTTTTTTTTTTTTTTTTTTCCGTATTCATACAATAAAAAACTAATTGGATGCAATATTGTTTGGACCGCATTTTGTTTTAAAACTATTTTTGTGTTCCACAAAAGAAAGAAAGTCATACAGGTTTGGAATGAAATGAGGGTGAGAAAATGATGACAGAATTTCTTTTGGGATGAACTATCCCTTAAATTAAATGTAATGGATTGTTTGATGCTTTACTAGATTAAAATATTTAAATTGGTTTGGTGGATAATTGGAGATTAATCACTTGTGCTGCTTTTTAATTATAAGGTGTTTCAATTGCTCAGAATAATTACCTTAATGCATTAATCCATAAATATGTAATCTGAACTGATTAAATTGCACTCAGAGACACAGGTTAGAATACCTGTCTCAGCAGTGCAGTTTAGTCAGTTCAGATTAGATGTGCATTAGCTGTATCCATCCTTCAGTAGGTTTTTGTTTGACAAGTTATAAACTTTATAGTGTATTGTATTATTATATTAAAGTTTTGCACTTTTTTCTTTTTGTTTTCTGTTTCTCTAACTTTATTTATCTAGTTTTATTGGCAGTATTTTTAAAAAAAAAAATTTAATTAGGAACACCCTTTTTTCGAGTCAGATGCTTCATGGGTTGTTAATGCAGAACATGTTCTTCCATTCTAAAAACCTAAAAATTAATGTTTAATTTTGGTTATTTTAAAATTAGCTTTGTCTAAATGTAGTTTCCCTAGAATCAAGTAGGCTTTTTGACCCCCCCTAAGTATCTGGCGACCTCTGGTGGGGGTCATGACCCCCAGGTTGTGAAACCCTATTTTATTGAACACTTAAAGCGGCGCTGCACAGGCCGATCAGTTGATGACATCAAATTACCGCGAGAGCGATTAGAGACCAGACGGCTCTCTATGCTTTCGAAACACTCTTTTGGTACTTTAATGTCATACACTGATCGGCCTGCGCAGCGCTGCTTTAACATGTCTTCTGGTGTTTAATTGACCTCAGTTGGATGTTAAAACAGCCACGGATCAGAAACTGTTGTCAGAAGAGATAACTTTATTAGTCAGATAGACTTTTAGTCAAATAAATCCTGTCCCATCTCTCTTATTTTTTCCAGTTTTCTTTAATAATGATAAAAACTTTAGAATTACCAGATACTTAACTTAAAACGGATATAAGTATAGGTCTTGATATAGTGTTAAGTGATGGTAATGGAGCACAGTTTCATGTATTTCTTTATCCATCAGGCAAGAGTTCCTCTGAAAAGCATACAGTGTTTCTAAAGCACCAGCTATTACGGAAATCCCTGACTGGCAATGATGTCAGACAAACTAACACACACACACACACACACACACGATTGTCTTTGTGATCAGACCATTGTGTTTTTCCTCTGTGGCACTGAGTGAGTGTTGAACGCTTCGGTCTGTCTTCAGTGTTTCCCCCTGAGCCCCAGCAGGGACAGATGGTCTTGTTAGCTGACCACTATCAGATTTTAGCATTAGCATAATCATAGTGCTCTTTCCTGACTCACCAGATCATCCATACATCCAGAGCCCTTCCCCTGTTTGCATGGTGAACTCTCTCCTGCCGTCTGTTGGCATATTGACAAAAGTTGTCTGTATATGTGTGTAATAGTCGAAGCTTTTGACTGTGTTAATCAATAGCTGGCTTCATTTACATACAACTGCCTGTTCCTAGATCAGTCTCTGACATATCACACATTTATCCCTTTCAGTATTCAGAACTGCAGATAGGGTCTTTATATCGTTGTGTTAAGGTGCGTGATGACACTTGTGGAAATCACTGGTGTCATCTGACTGGCATACATGAATGCTTATTCAAACCACCTGTCATTTCACACTCATTCCTATGCATGAATTTTCATGCTTTTGACTAGTTTCAACATTGATGGCTGTTAGTGTAGTTAGTGTATAACCGTGTACAGATGTGTATTAGTCTTGTGTGAGCATTGTATGCGTGTCTGTGTGTGATTGAGGCTGTATAGAAACCTCTGTCTAGTTTTTCTGTGCGTTTTGAGTGACCACATGCTGGACTTGTCTTCAATGACAGACCAGCTCATCCCAGATTTAGAAAGTGACTATTTGAATGTGTTGCCTAGCAACAAGTCCAAGCACGGCTGATAAACTTGGCCAATGTGGATTGTGGTGATCAAATGTGTGCTATGACAGCTGAGGTTGAACACGAGATTCTATTCATAGTACAACAGGACATCATGAATTTATGTATGTATGCATGTACAGTGGTTGCCAAAATTATTAGAATGGTACGATTTTTGAATGTTTTAAAAGAGGTCTCTTCTGCTCACTAAGGCTTCATTTATTTAATCCAAAATACAACAAAAACAGTAATATTGTGAAATATTTCTTTTCAGGATTCTTTGATTAATAGAAAGTTCAAAAGAACAGCATTTATCTGAAATAAAAAGCTTTTGCAACATAAAAAATGTCTATACTGTCACTTTTGATCAATTGAATGCATCCTTGCTGAATACAATTTAATTTAAATGAAAATTTATTTCCTTCCAAAAAAAAAGCTTACTGACCCCAAACTTTTAAACGATAGTGAAAATGTTACAAAAGCTTTCTATTTGAGATAATTTCTTCCTTTTCATCAAATAATCCTAAAAAAAATTGAGCATAACTGTTTTCAACATTGATAATTATAATAAGAAATGTTTCTTGAGCATCGTTATTAGAATGATTTCTGAAGGATTATGTGACACCGAAGACTGGAGTATTGATGCTGAAAATTCAGTTTTACCAACACAGAAATAAATTGCATTTTAAAATATTGAAAAATTCTAATCATACAGATGAAAAATTCGCCGTTTTGAAACCAAAATAGGTGACCTACGTGAATCGTGTAGATTCGATGAGAAAATGTTTGTTGGGGAAAAATGTTGTTAAGCACTGTATAATTAATGTAATTGCATTTAATCCTAAAACAAGTTTTCAATACTCCAAATTATATCAATTTTGTTATACTTGATCTGTAGATAAAACTGGACTGTAATTGCTGTAACGTTAACTTACCTTAATCATATTCTTTTCTACTGCATGTTTTAGATCACAACACTGAAGAGCACTATAATTGTTCTTCACACGGACAGTAACTGAAATGTAAAACTGTTAAAAGAAAAGGCTCAATAAAACCTGCATAGATAGATACTGTATAATACACTATGCATCGATATGCATCGATATCGATCCTTTGTGCTTTGAACTTTTCAATGCGGACTCAAAGAGATGCGCTTTGTGCCGCACTGTATTGGAGTCCTCCATAATCATATCATACTTTTGCGCAGTGAAAAGTTATTAAAAGCCTTTTTTGTTCTGTCCTATCTATTATATGTTTCTGGCTCATTAAACAGCTGTGCTATAGATTTTAAAAATGTCTTGATTTTAAAGGCTAGTAGACATATACTAAACTGTGTGTGTGTGTGTATATATATATATATATAGCCTAAAATAATCTTGTCTTGAAAAAAAATCTTAAACCACACCACATGTTTTTTTCTAAATCAGTAAGGAGTTCAACCAAAGAAAGTATCCTATAGACTAGACTTTTCACTTCTATGTGACCTAAAAGGTTTCCCTTCAAAATAAACATCTAAAGTGAGTCAGTAAGCGTGTGTTAAATGAATGCATTTACTCTGACCTTACTAGCCGCTGTATAAGCTCACTGACACACATTGGGTGACAAACATAATATTGACAATGCATTGTCTGGATCAGAGCCCTGCAGGCAATCACAGCTGCCAGCAGTGCAGAAAGTGACAGCAGAGCTGTGAGCATCAGCCCTGTGATGCAGCCTGAGGCACAGCAGACAGTAGAGCCCAGTGTGTGAGACCGTGTCCTGTCTGCTCCAGATGGTCTTCGTGTGTAAGAGTGCAGAGAGTGAGGAATCACTGAGATTGTGTATGATGGAAGGATGAGGGAAAAGTCAGTCTCACGGGATGTATTGACTTGTAATGCTCATCTATGCAAGCTAGTGTGGGAGTAGTTTATTGTCAGAAAAGATTTCATTTGCCCCCTGCATTATATTTTAAATTAACTCGAAATCTCTGTAACGTTACGAGGAAAGGAATTTCTTCTTTTGTTTTACATGGTTTTAAGCTTAAAAACATACAGTCAGTCATTGTAAGTCAAAGGAAATGGCACCTCCATGTTGTCATTATAATGATAATACTTAAACCACAGGCTTTTCACTAAAGAGCTGAATTAATGCACCGCAGAGAGGATGAGCATATTTATGCCCTCACACAGTGAATGTAAATTTACGAATCTTCATTTCACCCCAAACATGTTTTTATCTAAATGTTTCTGTTTTAGTAATCATGGGTTTTGTTTTTGACATGTCTATTAGTTGTTTGTTTGTTTTTTTGTTTTGTTTTTTCATTTTTCTTTTTAGCGTAATTTTTCCCTTATTTTTTTTTTATTAATTTTAATACTTAAAGCTGCAGTCCGTAGCTTTTAGAAATGATCCAAAATTCATATTTGAGAAAATACATAACCAGCCAGTGTTCAAAACTATCCACTTGCCTTAGCTCGATTCAAAGCGGTCTGCTTGTAGTAATGTTTTTAATTCCAGTGGTACTGGTGGATTTCCGTGGTAGATTCGAGCATGTCTTTGCGTCATTACATCACATCTGTACACATAAAAGAGGAGTCTCAGCTAGTATAAGCTATATTGCGTATGAGGATGCTGGAGGTGGAGATTTATAGCCTTTTCTCACAGCACTTGATATAATTAAACTTATCAATTAGATGGCGCATCCAAAAAGGTTCAAACGACAATCACCAGTGACAACAGATTCACCCGATGTAAAATGCAAAAGACTTTGTTCGGACTTCGGAGTGACTACAGAAAAAAAAGAGAGCCTGCAACCGTTATTTCAATTACCAAAATTTTTTTAGTTAAAAATGTAACACAGATTCTGATAATTCTTATTCCTATTGCTGTAATATTTTTCATATATTTTTCTATTACAAAAAAACTAATTGTATTCAGCTCAAGTTATTTCAGCAAATTCTACTATGATGTATACATACTATGCAAAACTTTACAAATGTAATAATATAATATTTTTCCACAATGTATTAACCAGAATGAAAAGCAAAAATGTTACTATTTCTTTAAGCAAAATATGCTGGTGCTTTCTTTTTGCACACGAAAGAACTATAATTTATCTTCATTTAAATATTACTTGATATATAATTATATACTATAATTATATTTCAAGAGAGTATAATTTATCATTTAAGCAAATCCGGCAGTGACACATACAGCAGTTGTTGTATTAGAAGAATGTGTGTGTATGTGTACAACATACTGTGAGCGGTTGGTTATTGATCAGGTTATTGATACTTCAATGTCTCCAAGGAATTAATTCTTTCCCACATGCCTTCTGCTGCTGTTTTTCCTCTAATCCAACTCTAGTTGAATATTGATCAAGATTACAACTTACTCAACCACACAAGCATTATAAATTCAGAATCAGTAACACACAGTCCGACCTCACATGATTATATTATGCCATAATACATAATTTCCTGCTGTCACATCATAAATGTGAGTATCTGCGTGTTTATAAATCATCAGCTGGGCCTCATTTTACCATTCCAAAGTTCTCATCAATGTTTTGGATTTCTCACTCCACCTGCATATGGGTTCACAAGGTCTAGTTAGCACCAGCGTGCCAAGTTTCAGCAATCGCTCTGCCGTCTTTCCTTTGCCCTTTCTGGTGAGGAGCTTTGTAGTTTTGTTGACAGACACCCTCCTGTCCCATCCCCCCTTCCCTCTCTGCCCTCTACCCCCTCCGCCCCTCTGGTGAAGTTGCTGGGGCAGACCCATCTGGTATTTAGACTTGCATTTGCCTGTGAATAGCAGGGAGGTGGGGAGAGGAGGGGAGTGGGCGCCACTGGCTTCTCTCTCTGTTACTTTGTCAGTCTGAGAGAGAGAGAGAGTAAAGGATGACCGCCGCCGCTCCGTGCTCCGGTCATGGGACCACCAGCGTCTTAGCCGAGCAGGAAAACGGATATAGTCATGGAGAGGTAGGAGTTTAAAGGAGCATTGTGGTGATTAAATCAGGAGCCATTTGACTGATTGCACAGAAAGTTTTTGTTTTTTTAATCTTTGAAGACTTTTAAGGCTGTAACAGACTGTAACTGTACAATAAGAGATGTTTTCATGAGCGGCCTCTATAATTGAGGGACAACTGAAATGTTGCTCAAAACACGTTTTTGAATGGAGCTCTTCAGTCGTCTGTGGAGATTTTCTTACTCCTCACTTAATCTCCACCCCCTACTTTCTGGCTCTCTTCAATCTCCTGTTCATTCATGCACTGGTAAAGTGTGTTTGTGAGGCAAGCAAAGGCTGTAAGTGTGTGAACTGTGGTATTGACCAAGATTTCTCACACAGCTTAGATTGGAGTTTGGTGCCCTGGGCAAATGGCCACATCAGGGGGTTTATGCCATTCATTATTCTCAGTGCAACTCCACACCTTGTTAGATCATTATGGAAGTGGATTACTTTACAACGGCTTTGCCTCAGGAGCATGTTTTTTTTGCTTATCTTAGTTTTAGAGGTGACATGAATGATCGTGACATCATTGTATGTTTACTCACTTTCCAGCCCACAGGACGTTTCTGCTGTTGTAGTGGGATGTGATGTTATACTGTGAACGTGATATATGTGAAAGTCAGTGGTAATTGCTTAAAGACTACTATGGAAATACAACTTCCCACAGTAAGGTTTTTATATATTTAGTATATTAGAATTTAGTCGGCATATTAGAATGTTTCTGACAGAGCATGTGACACTAAAGTAATGGCTGCTGAATATTTGCTTTTTAAATCATTATAATATTTCACAATATTACTTTTTTTTTTGTAAATCGACCCCACGCTTTTGAACGGTAAGTGTATATTTCCTGTCACTTTTGGTACATTTCATAATTTAGCTACATTTTAATGTAAAATATCACACAGGTCATTCAGTTACAAACTGCTTTAATCTCTAAATCTCTAAAACTCTCATAACACATGGAACCCTATTGATACCTGTACACTCAGTTAATAGGACAAAGTTTCTGCAGTAGTAGCCTATAATGAGTTTGTTTTTTCTTGGAATAATTGTCTGATTGTTTATAGTTTACAAGGCTTTCATTAATGTATTTTTGTCCTGACCAGAAGCTGACTTCTCTGTATGTTCACTGGAAGAGCTTTGGCTAGGTTTAGGGCTTGTCTCTCAGATTTTACTCTCATTTAGCCATTAAATGAAATGGTGATATACTTTTACTGAAAGTGATTGAAATTTAAAACATATTGCTGTTGTTCATGTGTTATACGCAGAGTGCTCAGAGTGTCACTGTCAAGTGTTGGCTGTTCATCTTGGCCCCCATTAACTCATACTAGTAGATGTGGGTAACTACACCACTTGGTCCTTTCTTTCTTCACTCAAAATTTGCTGTGTATTCTGTTTGTGTGTGTGTGTGTGTGTGTGTGTGTTTTTTTGCATTGTAATATTAATGCTGTATTTTTAGTTGATTTCTGTTGTCTGTAGTAGTGGTTTAAGGGGTTACCACTTAAGCCCAAACCGGGTTTTGATGAGAATGCTTAGCGCGTGCATACAGCCAAATGCTAAAGCCTTTCGAAATATAGTGTGTCTGCACTATTATACTCCAGAAGTTATGGCCAATAAAATGTATTTGTACTCAACTAGTTTTGTGTATCTCCTAACCTCTTCAAGCAAATGCTCGTCACCACAGATGTCTGTTGTTGTTGCGTCTCCACTAGCTGTTTGTTATTATTGTCGTTCCTTCTCATCCATTTCTTTTTCAGTGAGTTGACTTTGGACTTGTGGTCTTGGGTTTGGCAGTGAGGAGGTCAGTAAAGCACAGTAGGGGCTTCTGAGGGAGACCTATTTAATTTCTTAAGAGAATGCAGGTGACTGCTTTAACATTGTCAGACCCCTACTTAGAAAACTCATCATTCAGTCATCTCTGGCATATGCCAATCCCAATGAGCGTGTGTGTGCATTTATGACCCTACTTACTTGATAGCACCTCCTTGTCTCTTTTCTCCTCATCATCCGTGTGTCTCTTCTCTAACATTTATAGACTGGTGTATCTTTTTTCTCATCATACTGCTTGACTGAGCCTGAGGCATGTACCGCTCTATGGAGACTCCCATTTCTAGAGCCGTTTCCCCCAAAAAACTCTAGACCCCTCTCTACACCTCATTGCCCCGATAACCCCCAACGAACACCAGGAGACAACACTCTGAGGGACAAAGCCCCATGCACTATTAATTAGGTGTGTCTATCTTTTGTGGCTGTTTGACTGTGGCCTCCTGTCTCTCAGTCCTTGTGTCTTACACTGTTGTGGCAGAACCTGGGGTTAGCACCTGTGGATACAAAACACTGACCCCCACACCCGTTCACTGACAAGAAATGAAAGATGATAAACGTGTATGATGGTTGACCTCCCATGTTGCCCTTAAAGAGTTGTGTAAAGAATGGGAGGAGGAAGGGACAAAGTAAAAGGGCTGTCAGTTTTGTGTTCACAGCTTGTTAATGACATGTTGACTAATCTCTGTTGAGTTTGCACCTTGCACTCATTAGCCACCTGGATAGCATGTGCTGGACTGAAAAAAAAAAATGTTTTTATAGCGCTTGGTCTTAAAATAGACAACAAGTTTTATAAAACTTTAATAATAAAAACTTTGTTTTAATTAAGATATTGAATTTGGTTTATTATTTGAATTATTAAATATTTGTATATATTCATTTGTCTTTTTTTTCCCCAAAATTTTTTCAAACATTTTTTTTTTTTTAATGGTAAGTACATCCAAAACAAGTAAGACACTTGTGAATTCTGGGAAGACCATTTTTCATCATTGTAGGCTTAATGATTCCTTTCAATGCAGAGAAAATAAAAACAGAGCCAGCAGACCACTTTGGTCGTACTTTAAATTTTCATTCAGCCTTGATTGTCATTTTACATTTTCCGTTGGCTAATGTGAATTCTCTTAGGGCATGAGAGTGTTTGCTTGACCTCATAATCTTTTCAGGGCTGTGTGTGCGCGAGGCATTTAAGTAGCCACTCAGTCTGATCAGAGTTGTGATCATGTCTGATTAATGCCACTTTGATGGTTCAAATGCAGCGTGATTGGCTCGCTATGCAGAACCCCCTTTCCCCAGCCCCCTTCCCTAGGCACAGTTCAATCAAATTAACTCACTCAAACAGAACAACATGTAACACACTGCTGTGATTTTTGTGCACACACATTAGCATTAGCATATGGTGCCAACCAATGACCATCCTTTCAACAATTCAAGGAATTGGCGATACCACTTTTTTTTCACTATCAAGACGAATATTGCTGATGTCAATACCACTTTCCAGGAATAAAATTCCATTAATTAGACATTATAAATATTAAAAAGGACTAAAAAGGGTATTTACAATCACATTTTAATTTACAATCACAATAATCTATTTAACGTTATTGTTACATTTATTACTTTCGTTTTTCATTATTATAAAACAATTGGTAACTGCTTGCACTTGATGAACTGAAAGAGTATTTGCAAAAAAGGTTCATTGTTTACCTTTAAAACGTGTCACACATTCACTTTTATGTTAAGGAATTTAATCTCTATTCTGAAAATACTTAAATAATACTTAAATTCAATATTTTAATGTGGGATTTTACTATATATATATATATATATATATATTAGGGCTGTCAAACGATTAATCACGATTAATCGAATCCAAAATAAAAGTTTGTGTTTACATAATATATGTGGGTACATTGTGTATAATTATTTTGTATATATATAAATACACACACATGGATGTATATTTAAGAAAAAAAATTTTTTTATATATAAAATATTTAATTTATATATAATATAAATTATATCTAAATCTATATACAGTATACACATGGAAATATTTCTTAAATATATACGAGGATGTGTGGGTATTTATATATATATATATATATATATATATATATATATATAATAATTATACCCAGTGCACCCACATATACTATGTAAAGAGAAACTTATGAACTTACGAAACTTATATATATGAAGAGCTCTTTTCCAAAACGCTATAAATCCATTTCAATAGTTTTCAGGAAAACTACATTTTTTACCTAGACCCACACATTTTGTGAATATTCAAATTATCCTGTTTAAATGTTTTATTGGTTCAGTCTGAACATTTTGAACAATAATTATTAAATCAAACAACAATATTGTTAATGATAATTTAAAAGTTAATTTTATTTTTTTCCAAAACGCTATAAATCGAAATAAACCTCAAACAAATAGTACCAATTTCAACATATGCATGAAAAAAAACAAATTATTAATACCAATTTCAACATATGCATGAAAAAACGAATTATTAAAAATGATCAATATATGATAACGATATTCAAAAAAGGGATGGGCACCCCTCCAGCACATGCACACACACACACAGGCTACATAACATGTGAGCAAAGCGGAGCAGCATGATGCTTAAATATAAGTTAAAAATAAAAATAAACATTTCACATTTGTTTTTAATAATATTACATTACTTATTTTTATTATTTCATCTATGTTGAGTAGGCTATGAAAAGGGAACCGCATGAGATGAGTAAGATAGGATCAAAATTCAAAAGCTGCCCAATATCGGAAAATATTTGGAGTGCGTCAGACATGATTTTGACCACTTATTAAGTTTTGTTTTGTAGAAAGCTTGTAAATTTCGTTTCATATAAATTGTATCTTCATTTTAATAAATGTTTCATCGACAAATTGACTGGATTAATACATTAAAAGTAAATATCAGACAATATAATCAGGACACAGAGGCACGCAGGTGAACCGGAGCGCGTCTCATAATATGAACCGAAACACCGCGATGCTTGCCTCACACAGGCCTGAGAACTAAGCTACAGAAAGCTTTAAATATCTACTTTTAAACAAAACAATTAAAAACTAAAATAAATTGGCAACTCTCTGCGTATGTATAGGCTAATTCGAAGTATGCGTTTCTCTATGCGCGTTCACTGCGAAGATGGCGAGTAAGCATCATCAACTTTATCTTTGTTGCTGACACTGACAGAAAACACTAGTTTATTAATAAACAATTCAAATGTTTCATGCATAATCATTACTTTTGCCGGTTCTTTGTGGCAAGCTTTATGCATACGTTGAAATGCGGAATATGCAATTAAAAACGCTCATATGGTTTCTCTCCCATTTAATTAAATCAATATATGTGATTACTGATAATACAAATGGCTTAAATGATCTACTACTAGTCGACTAGAAAACTAGGACTCATTTTGAGGAATGAATGAACATAATAAACCTCTGTTCAGAGTGCCGCCGTGCTGGATTGTGTAGAGCGCTCATTGAATTTGAGGATTTATCGTGTTTAGGCTAAAAACAGGGCTGGCGCTTATCGCGGCTTGGGAAGAAACTGTATCTTGCAGTACATTTTAAACAAGAAAATATAGCGATTCGGCATGAAACGTTGATGGAGCAGTGAAAGGGTTCTGTCCGCAGCAGAATGACACGACAAACTCATTTTTTTAAAAAATGTCGTTTAACGCGTTTTGGAAAAGAGCTCTTCATATATTCTTTTTCTCTTGAACGGTCTCACACTTGTGTTCAAAAAGCCCATGCTAGACATGCTCTCCGGCAAAGCAGTATTATTTCCTGTTTGACTCACAAAATTGGACTAATGGGCAGACAGTGGCAACTTTATACTCCTTATGTGTGCTTGCTGCCAACCAGGCCAGGGCAAAAATCAGAAGTCCCACGGTTCTCTCAGCTCCTATTTACAAACAGTCATTACCCCCAATAAAGCCAGCCAACCCCTTACTATATCAGAAACAGACCCTGCGCTCTGCAGTGCAACAGTTTGTTTGACATCTGTTCTGGATATACACACTTCTCGTGCCTTTTGTAGTATTCAGCAGTTCAACAGTATCTGCATAAGTATGAGTATTTTCCTGAAATTGAATTGATCCATAGAAGTAGGAAATGAAGCTTTCACAAAGGCCCAGTGCTTCCAACAGGCCTTTAGTGGGCATGTTTTGTGTATCATGGTCTCTATTGCTATGAAGCAGCTGACGTGTATGTGCTTCGCATTACTCTACATATGCAACACGTTTGTCTCTTAGCATAATCTACATATTAAACCGGAGAGAGAAGCCTGCAATCACATCTGTCACAGGCTGCGTGCCCCCTCCGCTCTATGTGTGTGTGCATGCCATCACTGAACTCTCCTTTCTTTTGCCTAATTCTTTAGGCTTTGACATTCATGAAGCTTCGTAGGAAACACAGAGACGTTCCCCCTGCAGTAGACGCGTGCATACTTGCATGCGTCACCACTGACACGCACAACAAAAGAACAAAAACGAAACTGCTGAAGCGTTCCTCATCAATCATACAACAGCATCAGGCATTAATTGATTGGTTTATGATAAATGACCTTTACTGAGTTTTAGGTTTGGTGAATTTAATGCACCATTATTCTGTTTAAAAAACACTTATTAGATTGAATTACAAGGGGCTAGTTATCATACAGGTGCTGTCTCTCTCGTGTTCTCTGTCTCTCTTCGTCATCCTTTACTTTTCAATTCATTTGATTTGCATTCCTTTTAGAATAAGGAATAATCCTTTTCAGATAGCGTATGGTGTCTGACATGCTGCCATTGAACAGAAAATTAACCTTATTTATATTATTTATGACAGACATTATATATATATATATATATATATATATTGTACAATAATAATAGTTATTGTTTCTGAGTTATAAAAAAAAATATATTTGTTATAAATTAATAATTATAACAATTATATATATATATATATATATATATATATATATATATATATATATATTATCAAAATGAAAGATTTTATTTCATTTTAACCATGAAGGGTACGGTAAATATTTGTGCTATTTTAGATTGTGTTGCTAACTTGCTAATGTGTGTGTGTATTTTTTATTTTTTTTTGGTACTGGTCCCTGTTGGTCTTCACTCCACAGGGTGTCTTCATTAAAATAAATGGGTCTTTTCCATCTCTCTCTCTCATTTCCTGCAGCCTATAGCAAATCAGCTTTTCCCCTCTGTCTTGCGTTTTTTTTTCTCTCTTTATTTGTTTTCATCTCTTTCTTTTCATTCTCTTTGGCAAGAATCACTCATCCAAATCCTGTTTTTGGCTCAGGATGGTCCGCAGTTCATTCTTCAAACATTTTACCTCATTTTGACATTTCTCCTTGTCAGTGGCTTAGAGAGAAAGTGGGTTATTTCAACCAAAATGACAGTGATGTATGCCGGGGTCTTGTCATGGGTTAAGCGTTCTTGTCTCTAAATTTGTACGGTGAGTTACAGAGCAATAACTGTTGGAGGAAAAGACAATGTGCATAATACCCCACTCACATTTTGACACTCGCCATCCTTTTTAAGAAAAAAAAAATTCTTGGCATCGCTCAGACATGAGATCAGAGACCGGCTGATGTCATGGAAACCTTTTCTCCTTTTTGTGGTTTTCTTTTAGGGGAAATAATAAAATATGGTTTCTTTCAAGTTTAAAATGCTCCTCTTGACCCATTTACACTGCTAAGAGATTCATTTATGGGAGTGTACAAAAGCTTAGTCCAAGGCTGGATCTGTCTCACTCCCACTGCTCTGTTTTAGCAGATCTAACACTCTCTCTCCATTTTTCTGTGTTTCTCTCTTGCTCTTTGTGCAGGGCTGAATAGTGGGGCCTTTAGAGGTGCCTCCCTCAGGCAAACTAATTCTGCTCTCACCAATCAGAGCCCCACCACACACATACTATTCACACTTCAAAGAGCCTTGCACGCTAACCAATCTAACGATGATGTCATCCCCTGCCCACAGTATTATGGGCATCATCAGAGTGAGGAACTATATTGGGCTATAGATCAAAGTGTCTGCTTTATTTCACTAAGGGGAATGCGCAGGGCGGGGGGTATTTTTTTCCACGAGGGGAGTCTCTGACCCCAGGTTCTCTGCACAACCCATGGCAGACTTTATCACCATCAACTGTTGGTGCTGTTTTACTACAGGATCATAGTGCTTTACATCTGTTTGTGTTTCCCATGTCTGTTTCGCACATCACTTTAGAAGAACAGGGAGGTACTGGAGAATTAACAGGATTGCTGAAGTCACTGACTGTAATTATCAATATGTTATTGTTTAATGCAACCTAGCTTTTTTGACAGAGACTCTTAAATGCTGCCAGTTGCCACAGAACATAATTTAGACATTGCCTTAGACATTTAGACATTTGGGGAGTTAGCCTTTAATACAGGCTCCTGCATGTGTTTTGGAAAATTGGTTATCGATTATCCTTTTTTATTTATTTATTTAGCTAAATATTTGTATACATATTTATATTGTTTTATATTAATACTTAATATTATACTTTAATACTTTAGATTTAAGTGCTCTTTTAGTGCCATTTTAAATATTTTTTGAACTTCATTTAAATGGTAATATTTTAAAATATTTTTCTTAACATTTGCATGTGTTGTCCAGTAAATAATGTCTAAAGTTGTCTTGTATTTTTTTTAATCAGAATGTCATAACTCAATCTGATCATTTAATCCACTTTAATATCTGATGGAGGGATGCACCGATATGAACATTTTGGTGTATACCGATAATCTTTATATTTGAAAAACGATATATTAGCCAATATATCTAGCCTGACGTCGTTATACTCAGATTCTAGTCAGAATATGAGTCTGAAACTGCTCATTTGGGCTGTGATTATGGGGCATGTTTCAACCGAACCAGGAAAAAAAATGCCTCAACTGGATAGACCGAATCCCGTAGGAAGAACAGCAAAAACATCTTTCCGATTGAAAAATTCCTTGATCGCGGTTCTCTGTTCCTCCTTTAAATTGAATGTGCTGTTTACATTATCTATAACAGACGCGTTGGCGGAATCTACACATCTCAATTCTCCAGCGGCAGCCATTCTTTGTTGTAAACGAATTCAACCCAAGAAAAAGTGTAAAAGTGCAAAAGTGTTGTTTGCATCTTGAACTTACGTGCTAGTCAGAGTGTGTAACACCTGTTGTGGATGCGCTCTTCCCGCAACAATGCACTGAAACACAGAAACTAAACCCAAAGTATTTACAACGTTTTATTACAATTGTGTTCTCTTTATAATGTTATCACAGCCACAATCATAGTTATTCATGTCGTTTTTTGCTGTTTGAGCTGTGTGCTCTGAAGCTAAAGATGATCGCCAGTAAACTGAAACACTTTACTACCGCGTTAACCAAATACATCCTTCTTTTATGAGATAATATCAGATATACACAAAACAAAAGGTTACAAATGCACAAACAAACAAATGTGACTGTGCTAGTCTTCAAGGTGTATATCTTTGTGGATGCAGTTATCCTATAATTCACTTAAACATGGGCGCACAAAGAATTCACAACATTCTTTTACAGTAATGTTCTCATTATAATTTTATGTAGCCTAGACTATATGACAGACTTGTGATGGATATGTTGCACTTTACCTTATTTTATTGATTCCAATCATATTTCAAGCAATTCACATGCGCATCTGAAGTGTCTCAGCTGAAGGAAATAATCCATTATTATCGGCTTTAATATATTGGCAAAATTTTCTTATTGGGCCAGTATTGATACCATTAAAAATTAACACTTTCAATTTAGACTTTCCATATCAAATATTAAGTTGGGGATGCACAGTATTTAACCCTAAATATTGCTTTAAAAAAATTAAAACACAAAAAATGTGTGCATCTCTATTTACAAGGGCCTTAAAATTCAGTGTCGCCATTTGTTTCTTACTCATCAATATTGTAACATTTGCATCTTTTTGTGTCTTCTGTGTATGTCTCTCTACGCTATCTGTTTTGTCACTTCTTAGCCTTGTGTATTGTTAGTGTGGGCAACTGACCTCTGACCCCTGATTTTGTGAGAGACCTTAGTATCTGGGTGCCGAAGTCCCATACGCTGGCATGTGGCCTTTGTGTCACCCTAACCTGAGAGAGAGATAGAGCCTAAAGGGCTTGGGGAGCAAAGCAATGTCACCATGTCACATAGCAGCTAAAGTAGAGTGTGGAGGTTTTGTGTATGCACAGAATGAGAGAGAAGAGGGGGAGTATTGCTCCTTTCTCAGGAATGTCTAAATCCAAGCCTGTGTTTGCAGCCAGCGCTGAAGAGTGTGTGTTTGTGTGTGTGTGAGAGAGATAGAGAGAGAGAGAGAGGTGGGAGGTGGTTGTGTTTGATCTGTGTTAATCCCCTCTGAAGTTTAACCACTCATTTTCCAGCATGGAGAGCACTCGTATCCTCATGAGCAGTCACTATAGAAACCTTCCTGCCAGGTTGTTAATGAAAAAAGGTCTAAAAACAAGAGTGCCTCCCAGTTGATGTAACAGCATCTTGGAGTGTGAGAAGGGGCTATCAGGTTGTCTCTTAAATGGAGAGACAGCTAGTAAAGCAGTTGGCATGTGTCTTTGTGGTAGGGTGCTGTCACACATTGTTGAAACTATAGGCCCTCTTGCTGCTGAGCTGCATGTTAAAGCCTTCTTACCCAGACCTCCCAGCTTTTGGCTAAAAACCTCTTTACTTCACATGAAAGAAGTGCTGGGAGCTTTCTCACTCGCACTATCCTACCCTCATTCCCATTCACAGTGCATTTGTAGTTGTTTTCCATAAAAAGTCTCCTTTATCTCTTCTGAAATATGCATAAAAACATCTTATCGTGACATAATTGCCTTCGTTCTCCATATATCACTCTTTTTTTCTTTTTTTGGTCAAAACCTGCCGTTCTACCCACTGTTGTTATTGTTAACTAAAAATAAACTAATAAAAAGACTATTAAATATTATTGTTTTTCAATGCTTGTGTCACATCAGCTGACTTTTTTTTCCCCTCTCTTTTTCAGGCGTATGAATGGGCACTAGAGGGCATGCGTCATTTGGCGTGTGTTAGTATGGAGGAGTGTGGCATGTCTGAGAAATGTCAGAGCGTGATCACATGTTTGGAGACCTATCGCACACAGCACCCACCGATCCAAGACGCACACTTCCAGGAGATGAAGGACCTCGCTGGGGAGCTGAAGAGTGAGCAGGGACTCAAGCAGTGGAAGTTCGCCTGGTCCAAGTGTCAGGAGACAAAGCAGATGTTTGAGAAGAAGCTGGAGATGGCCCTGCGCTCCCGCCGCGAGAGCGACACCAAATCAGCAAGGGGTGACTCTTCTCGGCGGAACTCGGACAGTAGCGCTAAACCTCAGGAGCGTAGCAGTAGCATCTCCTTCTCATGTCGAAAAGCGTTCGGCGGTGGCTGGGGTCGGGATAGACTTTCCTCACAGTCCAGCACGTCTTCCACTCCCAGCAGCCCTTTAGGTACACGCCTGGACGCTCGTGACTCTGTCCGAACCCCGACAGGGAGTCTATACAGCATTGAGCACAGAATTCCCCACAACACCCCTGTTAGATCCCACAGGCTAACACGTAGCATCTCCACAGACGAGTCTCCTCAGCAGCCGCATCTGGGGCTGGCGTGTGCTACGAGCCCAAGCCTCACCTCTATTGAACCAAACCGCAGGGTTTTGCGAAAGACCCAGAGCTTCGATACTGCCGGTAGCGAGTCTGTGTCACGGTATGGGACCTGTCAGAGAACTTTGAGTGAGCCTGCACGGAGAGGAAACACAGGGGTGTTCATTAAAGGTCTGGAGGTGAGCAGCACTGAAGTGATCGATCGGCCATACAGCCCGCGACTCCCGCCCATGCATGGATGGTCTTCTCTAGATGCTCACTGCAGTGGGAGTCCTGCTCCCGAAACACGCAGCAAGGGCAGGTGGGTACACTCAGTGCTAACCCACACTCGATTGCTGTAACATAAACAATCAACCAGAGAGGTCCGCAGGTCATCGACTCAACCACATATTCAAGGGTTTTCAAACTTAGCTCCTGGAAACCCCTAGGGACCGTCTGCGGGACAGCAGAAATTTTCTAAAAGCACTTTAAGTTTTCTGTTCTTAAACCTGTCTCTCTCAGCAAAACTTAAAGGAAGTATGTGTCTCAAAATAATTTTGCACGTCCCTACACACCTGTATCCATTTCTTCTGCAGAACACAAAAGTAAATCAGAAGAATCTTGGTAAACAAAGAGTTTTAGTTCCCATTAAATTCCATTGAATCTTCTGTACATACCGTTGAGGTCAGTGGGAACCAAAACTGTTTGGTTACCAACATTCTTCAAAATAACTTCTTTAATATCTTAGGAAAGGGTGTTATTTTGCATATCTGGCCATTGATGGCATCAAAATACTTGGAAACTCCTCTATATCTGTACCTACAGTTTTGACAGCAGACTGCTCAAAATTGAACACTCACACAAGACATCCAGGAAAAAAAAATTCCAGCTAAAACACATACAGACTGAATCTCTTTAGTCTTGCCTCAATAAAGGAACTCAATATGTCTCCTATTAGATGGTCACAGCACTTAAATTCTCTGAATCTCCATGGATGTCTTTTCCAGCTGTGGTCCTACTGGTCACCCCTTAACCCCCTTGGGAAAGATCCTGAGACGCAGATCACTTTCCCAGGTGGCTGCTGGTCCTCTGGGCTTTGAAGTGGTGGGGGACATGTTTGTGTTCTGTTTTTCCACACAGAAGAGATGGATAGTTATCTGATTATATAGACATCGTAAGGAGGTCTTTACATCTGTGCGTCTTCCTTTCAAAACACATTATTTAGCTTTGCTCTCCAAGATTGCAGTGCAGATGTGATGTTGACAATATCTGCAGACAGTAACTCAAAACAAGGCATTCAGCTGTGTGTGGTCTACTTATTGCAAATATTTAAAGCAGATGAAAACATGCTGATAAGAGCCCAATTGAAAATGAATGTGAAAACTAAAACATCATCTCGTTTTTTTTTTTTGTTTTTTTTCGGTATTTGACACAGACACCATGTATAGCTGTGTGGTGAGAAGGATAGTATAGATAGTATGTAAATATGTGCTGCATGCTTTCCTCTCAATAACAAAATAAACACAACACAGAACAAAATTGAGGAAACAGCATGTATTTTTTAAAATAAAGCATAAGCATCTGATGATAGCTATGTGGATAATATGCTAGCACAAGCTCTGCAATTCGGCACACCAGTAAAGTCACGTCATGTTTATTTAGATCACTTTATAAAATAGATTGCTTAAATTCAAGCAGCTTTACCTTATTAAACATGAAAAGGAGTGTCAGTGTCCATTTCATGTTTCAGTGTCCATTCCATTCCATTTTCGAAGTCCAACTTCATTTGTTATTTGCATGTGTATTTACCAGCCGTATCGAACTTTTCCAGAAAGTTTGTTTTTAATAGCAAGCTGTTTTGAACTCAAAAAACGAACTTCGGCCGATTTTGTTTGAAATAACGTCACATCAGTTCGTTCTTCGATTTTGCTTAAAGTATAATGGTATCTTAAAGGACCTGCAAGACAATCAGAAGACAGGTGATCTATGCCTGTCAGAGATTTTGAGCATTCAGACTTAAAGTCATCAGTTTAACATGTCTATGGATGGAGGATTTTTTTGGAGAGAGTTGAAATAAAGAGTTAAACTTTGTGTTCAATGTGCTCTGAAAATTGTATCTCATTTGATGTATATTAACTGTTCACTCTCTCTGTCACTCAGTAAACTACGCCACATTGTTGATGAGATGGTCACAACCGAGCGGGAATATGTACGCTCTCTGCGGTACATCATTGATAACTATTTCCCTGAGATGGAGCGCGCTGACCTGCCTCAGGATCTGCGGGGGAAACGCAGCGTCATCTTCGGCAACCTAGAGAAATTAGTGGACTTCCACAGCCAGTATTTCCTCAAAGAGCTGGAAAGCTGCTGCAACCATCCATTACGTGTCAGCCACTGCTTCCTACGACATGTAAGAGAAGTCCCTTTACACTCTCTTCACAGTAACTTTCATCAAAATGCATGGTCTGTTTTTTCTATAAATTCTTATAGTTCTGATGTTTGCTGGACTTTTCTAATAGTTTTAAAAGTGATCATTCAGGGATGCTGAATTACATTTTCATTGGAGATTAAACAAAGGGGCTTTATTTGTCAGTGTTTTGTCTGTTCCCAGGCTATGACTGGCTCATTTTTGTCTAAAACCATCCAGGATTTACTCATTCTGTATATTCCTTTTCTCTTTCGTTCACCCTCCATAAAATCAAACTGAGCCACAAGTAATGATTCTGAGGTCTTTAAATGAGTGCAAGACCACCAGCCTACATTCTTTGTAGTTGTGGTCAACACATAGTGCTGGCTCCCCTTAAAAGCTTTACTATAAGAAGCTTTCCCAAAGACAGAGAAAAAGACACAAAGGCAGGCCGCTTGGCCTACAGCAGTGTGTGAACTAGGCCGAAATCGTTTTTAACATGTTTTTGGCACAGAAAAACCTGCACTGAATGAAATTATGGCACACTCTATATGAACCTGAAAGTTATATATTGATTTACCCTTTCCAAACAAAACTCAACCTGGACAAAGGGAAGAGAGAAGTTCTCAACGAGAGAATTTTTTCTTCAGAACATGGATTTGGAAATTTGGATGATACCACTTCAAATATTGCTCTTTTGTGCTTTTTTTCCTTGTGAACATATAGCAAGACCAGTTTAGCTTGTATGCTTTATACAGCAAGAACAAGCCAAAGTCGGACACACTCCTGGCCAGCCATGGAAACAGCTTCTTTAGGGTGAGCAACTGGATCCATACTACACTTTAGACCACCTATGATAAACTTTTAGTTTAGCCTCTTTTAATCTCATTCATTTCATCTCACCTCATGGCCTGAGATTGTAAAATCAGAGTCTCTCTCATTCCAGCATAAGCAGCTGGAGTTGGGGGATAAGATGGACCTGGCGTCGTACCTGCTGAAGCCCATCCAGCGCATGAGTAAGTACGCCCTGCTGCTGAAAGACCTGAGCAAAGAAGTGAGCGAGGTCCAGGAGCAGGAGCTAACATACCTACGTGCCGCCACCGAGATGGTCAAATTCCAGCTTCGCCACGGCAACGATCTGCTCGCCATGGACGCCATCAGAGACTGTGATGTAAGTGTGGATGGCGCAGCAGTTATGCACTACACTTCACGTAGAGAAACATAGGAATATTCTCTTCTAAACTGCCATTGCATAATTTTTCACACACTCTTCCAGGTGAATCTTAAGGAACAGGGACAATTAGTTCGCCAAGATGAGTTCACGATTTTGTATGGCAGGAAGAAGTGCCAAAGACATGTGTTCCTGTTTGAGGATCTGGTGCTATTCAGCAAACCCAAACGCATTGAGGGTGGCCTAGATGTTTACATATACAAGCACTCTTTTAAGGTAAGCACCTAAAATTCATCAGAAGTTCTGAGGAACAAGAAACATCTCCATAAATGAAAACACAGCTTCAACACACTTTGCTGCATGCATTATGACTTAACCCTCTGGCGTTTGGCTATCGCACAGGCGCGACGAGCTCACTTTTTTTCCTTGTCGGTGCAAAAGAGACTCAAATTACTCTGTTGATTTTGATCTTACCTTTAACTGTTAAGTGTCTATTTGTAGATACTCACAATAAAAACAAAGTGTTCTGCTTTTTGTCAAATGAAGAAAAATAAACATGATGCGAATTTTGCCTCAGTGAAGTTCATTCTGAAACGCTTCCGAAAATTACCTGTAACTAGGGCTGTCGCGGTAACCGCAATATTGTAGTACCGCGCTTCTGACAAGTCAACCGCAGAGGATTGCACGTAACCGCAGCAACCGCGATATTCACGTTTTTTTTTTAATAAGGCTATACCCTTCTTGTTTTGAACTTAATGCATGTGTATTGAATGTTAAACGAGTTCATAATGATAACAAGACTGTTTATCATGGTGATGTGTAGCCTACAGGCTTCACACAGACAGTGAATGGGAGAGATCGGCAGAGCGCGTGCGATTACCTGCGTCTGTCTTTGAAGTCGTGAAAAGCTTGTCGTGTCAAAGGGAAGCGAAATATTTGTCGCATCATCATTTTAACGTTCTCTTCACGGGTATTTTCCCATAAATGCGTGTCAGAAGCAGCGCTGGTCAGCATCCCACAACACAAGGAAGCCGAAATAAAATCAGTGAGTCACGCATTGAATCAACAGCCGCTTTCCAACCAAGTAGTTAAAGGAACTGTCCACTTCTAAACAGTTCTAAGAACTACTCTCCACCAAACTCGGTTTTGCTGCTTGCGTTCGCACTGGCCATAGGATGGCCACAATGAATCAGCTTTTTTAAACGTGTTCGTTGAATGAACGGTTCAATGACTCGCTCAAAGTCTGTTGTCATAACAATATGCGCGCTGAGTGAAAGTCTTTCAATGCGCATATACTGTAGACGCTGTTTAGTTTCGGTTACAATGGTTACTGAAAATGCCTCGTTTTTGTCCACATCGTAAACTTTATTTATATAGCAACAAAAACATATAAATTAAATAAATAAATGGCGGTAATACCGCATATCGCGCTATTGAGCCACTCAACATTACCGCAAGGGAAATTCCATAACCGCGACAGCCCTACCTGTAACTAAGTAAATACTTGTCACACAGGCACAAAAGATTTTTTTTTTTTTGTGAAGCTGTAATTCTCTTTTTTTAAAAGAAGTAATTTATATAAAGAACAAATATTCTCAGTTTATGTAATCTGTATAAAAAGAGAGAGATGTCAGTCTTTTTATAGCTAATTATAGCTTAATGTGACTACGCCCACTGAGAGCGCGCCATTCAAAGGCACACAAATGTTGAGGCAAGCCATGAAAACGGCCACATCAGCTGGATAAAACATCCAGTTTAATGGATGCTGCGCTGTGAGGAATAAAACTATCGTAATAATCCTGGTAAAGTTACCTCCGAAGTGCTGGTAGTTTCATTTCGAGGAGCACGAATTCAGCTGATGCAGTGAGTTATGTATTCTTAAGTGATATGTTCTAATCGCGTTATCGAATAGTGTCCGTACACTGCACAAAGTCTGTGTGGGAATGAATGAATGGCATACTACAGATGTACATCGCATCTGTGCGTTCTGCAATATCAAACCCTATTGCTATAGCCTACTGAGATTTGTTCTAGTCGCGATATAGAATAGTGTCTGTAATGATAACTATATAGCGGCCACAACATATGTTTATTATAACTAGGCACTATTGTTATGTTGTCTGTTGCTTTAAATGCTCAGTTCTGATTGGCTTGCAATGTTTTTATCATTCATCAGCTAGAAAAAGTGCTGAAAGTGAATCCAATGATATTGTTTCTCTTTCACTGTTATTGTTTTTGTGGTGGTATGGACTCTGTTATCGTCCTTGGTGTGAAAGGATCTTTACACTACTTTATTTTATCAATACACTCACATTCTTTTATTATATTTCCTCTGACCAATGTTAATATAAACAGAAGGCTTTAGTTTAAAGATCTGAGAATCAGATCGGTCTCCTCTAAGCCATGATAACAAAAAAAATGCCATTAGCCCTCAATATTGATTGTGATTAAATGTTGAATATCCTCTACCCTATCATTCTCTTCGTAGACCGCTGATGTGGGTATGACAGAGACATCGGGTGAGAACGTTCTGAGGTTTGAGGTTTGGTTCCGGAGGAGAACTTCAAAAAACCAGACCTACGTTCTCCAGGCCAGCAATGCAGACGTCAAACACGCCTGGACCTGTGACATCGCACGGATACTATGGCAGCAGGCCACACGGAATAAAGGTAGGAAAGAAAATACTGAAGTGGCAGAGCTTGAGTAAGTTCTTTGAATTTGTTTTGTTCATCTAGCTGGAAAGAACAAATGAGAATGATAGGATAATTGCAGATAATATCTCCTGTCACATACCATCTTAGCATATTTAAAGATTTTTTCAGCAGTTCATCTGTGAAGGCCTCAGGCAGATATTTAAAACACACATTTTGAATCACACCAGTATTGTATTTCTACAGTTGGGAAAAAAAAAACATGCAGATCTGAGGCATTGTGTTACTTGTATTTGCACCTATTTACTCAAAAACACGTTTAACGCTTTCTATGCATTTCTTCATCTTAATGTCAACATGTTTGTGTTTATTTTGAATTTAGAGCTGTCACTATCACCTTTTTACTACATGATAATTGTGCTAAAAAGAATTCACAATAATATTGCAACATCTAAAATAATTTTCAAATAAATAAACAATGCAATCAGTCAAATTCATCTTTAACTTTATTTAGTATTTTCTCGTTTGTATTTTGGCGAATGAATCACACTCAATATACCATTTTAAATATCACATTATCACCAATGCCAGTATATTGTAACACTCCTATTCTGATAGTTGTCATAGCAGCATTTTCAAACGTTAATATTATAAACGTGTTTGCAGAAATTCGAATGCAGGAGATGGTCTCTATGGGGGTGGGCAATAAACCCTTTCTGGACATTAAACCTAGCGATGCTGCTATCAACGACAGAGCCATAGACTACATCATGAAAGGCAGAGGTGATCCTGTTTAACATGAAATAATCATCAGAATAACTTGCTAAATTCTTCTTTTTTTAAAATGAGCAGCAAATGATTCTCTGGCTGGATTTTACTAGCATCATCTCTTCTGTTACAGGGGCCAGGACGAGAGCATCCATTGCCGTCTCGCTGTTTGACCACTCAAACCCGTTTAAACGAGCTGCAGTAAACGCCCCTGTTAGCGGCCCCCCGGTGGCTGGTGGCCCCTCCTCTTCCACACTGCTGGGGCCCTTAAATCTGCATATGTATAGCAGCCAAAGCCTGTTAACAGGGGAGAGACCTCTCATCAGCCCCTGCATCGAGGAAGACGAGCTGGAACATGAGACCAGCAGTCAGCCGTCTATGAGTATGTATTATAACATGTTTGAAAGTGTGAACGTCTTCTCAGAAGCCTCATATAACGTGCGTCTTGTCCGTGTTTGTAGCTACAGAGAGCTCGGGTTCGTCGTCTCACTGTCTGTCTGGTAGTGGCTCGAGCGGGTCAGACAGCGGATGTGTGTCAAGTCACCTTCCCGAGGCTTTATCCGAGGAGCCCAGCTCACCATGTGACTCCTCCTGTTACTCCTCCATCACCTCTCCAACGCAAGAGAAAGCCTGCTTTAACAGCCAGTACATCTCAGCGGTTAGTATTACGTGTGTGCATTTCAGATGGCCAATATTTTGATCGCACATCGTCATGTCCGCATCAAATGATGCAGAAACGTGCCGTAACACCCATGCTTATGCTAGCACTAATGCACACGCTCAGGAAGACAACGGCTACGGTCACACTGCAGGGCTTAATGCTCAATTCCGATTTTTTGAAAAAATTGGATTTTTTTGCAAGGCCGTTCACATTTCCAATTAAATGCGACCTTTTGTGATCTCCTGTGTGAACGTGAAATGACCCAGAAGTGACCCGCATGCGCAGAAGAGTAATCAACGGTCAACGACGTCATTGCCACAGCCCATATACAAACACAGACAATAATTATTTTATCGACGGGCCAAGTTTACACATAAATGTAAGATCTTTCCGATCCTCACCGACCTCGTCATAAAACCCGTTTAATTGATAGTGCATGTCCTCGGCGCTCCTTGCTTTTTGTCACCGGCGGCCGCGGTGCAACACTGGTGGCTGGTGTTGCCAGATTGGGTATTTTTTCGCTACATTTTAAGGCATGTATACATGTGTTTTAGCCAGGTTTTCGCCTGGAAGGCTCTATAGAAATCTGGCACCCTACTGTACGAAGTTATACTGACAGAGAGCGCACGTTCACAGACACCAGAATGAACGTGTTCACAGTAATGTTCATCAGGCAGTAATACAGTACGTTTATGCACTATCGTTCATTGAACGCGTTCAGGCACAACACTGGGGAAGAAACACGTCAGCAGCGGCCCATAACAGTGCAGAAACGCGTTGGAGTTAGTGTGTTGGCTAGCTACAGGTGCGTGCAATGACGTGTGGGTCGGATATATGTGACCTGGCCGTTCAGATTGAAGTCGCATTTCAAAAGATCGGATACATATCGGATTTAGACCACATACCCAAGTGGCCTGGGTCGCATTTGAAAAGATCGGATCTGTGTCGTTCAGACTGTCATGAAAAAATCAGATACAGGTTGCATAGGGGCAAAAAAATCGGAATTAGGTCGTTTCAGCCTGCAGTGTGAACGTAGCCAATGATCCCCTGATGATCAAGTGAGAGCCTCCCCTTTAACCTGTGATAACCCCTGCGCCCATGTCCTTCTCGTCACAGGGGGAAACACAGGTGATTGGTCCCTCTACTATAGTGTGAGCTCAGTAACCACTGCTGCAGTAAGTTTGGCTTTCGCTCTATGACATCACACTTCCACAGCTATGTGCATGTGCATTAATACACTCATCTCAGCATATTGAAAATATGATTCATGCTTTAACTAGGAGCTTTTACACATATACATGTTATTCTGTTCTGCTTTGTCCTGTAGGTTTAAGACCCGTCTGCTTCAGATTTAGAGGACAACGTTGCCACACCGAAGAGGAGTACAGAGCTAGTATTTATTGTTCCTACTGAGTGCAAGCAAATCTCTTACTGAGTTTAAAAAGCACTCGAAATAGCACTGTTTCTCTTTTTCTTTTTTTAAGCCACTTTTAGCTTCAATAGCTTTTATATAAATTTAAAAATGATCTATAAAAGTGAATAAATATTCTTGTATTTATCTTCTTTTCAAATGTTAAGATACAGTAGTGTTCTCAGATGTATTAATAACTGTAAATACTGTAGTAGCGTACAAAACACTTCTCTCTTGCGGTTATTCGGTTCCCACTTTTTCTCGTTGTTGTTGCCCACTTTGCTGCAGACTTAATCTGGTTTGATTTAGAAAAATGCCCTAATGTTAAAAGGCATGTTCTGAGCATCAGTTACTCTAAAGGTGTTAAGCAGTGTTAAAAGCATTTGTTGTAGAGTTTCTGCTCTTTCTAGCGTTTCCATGGTCTTTGGGCCTGAGGTCAGTGTGCGGTGGAAACAGTTTTTGTTAGCTGCCTTGATCCAGAATAAGAGAGCATTAATTCAGATCATACGACTGACCTCAGGTCAGCTCTGCCCTGCACTGCTGCTTCTGGGTGCTGGGTATTGCTGCTACCTTTTTGGAAATGGAAGAGTTTTCATTTCAGTTCTTATTTACATTAACAAGTATAACAAAAAAAAAAACAACAACATGTAAATTGTAAATAGTTGCGCCAGTGGTGCTTTAAGGACATAGCATTTAGAAAGTAATCTTTATACATGTATTAACCAGTCAACATGGGAATCACTTAAGTGCCATTCTTTGTTGCCAATTTAAATTGTAAGTGTACAAACAAAAGATAATAAAAAAAGGCATTGCAAGTTCCACTTCTAGCTGGAGCATGAACTCAAGCGTTTCATTTTTCAATCTTAAGTTCCCTCAGAAGTAATAAAGACGGATTTGTTTGCTTTGTTTGTACCGATAACGGAAGTGTGTTTTATTTATTGTCTTTAATCTTCCATGATTGGCATAGAGAAATGTATCTCATAAACCCTGAAGGCTGGTATTCATTTTTTTCACACCAACTGAGCTAACAAACAGAGTCATTGTTAGTAATGATAGACTCAGCCTTGGGGCCAAGCAGTATGTGGTTTAAATGCATGTAAACTCACGCAGTGTGCGTAATAATGTTAAATTAAGTTTACTGTACCGTTTTAGCCTTAGGGACATTGCCACCAATAGCCTTTTTACAGTAATTTTTTGTGAATGACTTTTGGAAAGTCTGTTGGCCATACATTTTTTATTTACAGTATAGGCCTATGAGATGAGCAACAGACATAGTCTGTGCCAACTGTTTACTGTGGCTCTGAAATTACCTAGTTCTGACATGAAAGTCTAGATGGTGCAGGCTGATAGGTCTAACTCATTTGGTAGTGATCACATCATTATCTACATAGCACAGCTGTGTATGTTATCTACATAACATAGCCAATGAGCTGCGGCTCAACATTCAAACAAAATCCAAATTCCGGTGGTGTTGTCTTCAGCACTCTTTTAGAAACCCTCCACCATCCCCAGCTCCACCTGTATAGGTCTGCTGCGGGGGTTATTTCATATATGTTATATATGCAGCAGCAACATTTCTTACATGCTCACAGCAAAGTCTGTAAATGTTTTGGCAGTAGCGAGTCTCTTGTACTTGCTCTGCAGTTGCATCACCATATCCATTACCATACCAATCTCCCTAGTAGAGTTATCATGACAGAATTATTGATACCTTCAACCACAATTTTCTTTTTTGTGGCCTTTCTTATTTCTCTGCAAAAAAGAAGAAAATACATTGATCTTTCATTAATAATTTTAATTTTAAACTAAAAACATATCAGAATGGGCTTCCAGATATTACATTTTTCATTCAAATTCTTTTTAAAAATAGACTAGATTTGCTACAAACCCTTGAGTTCACTCTGGTGGAGTCAGGCATTCCCATCAGGAAAGTTTGGCATTTGCTGGCCAACATCATCTCCTTGTGAGAAATACTGAAGTATGCAAAGGCCACATCTGGGCAGGGAGATACAAAGTTAAGTTGTTTTGCATGTAGGAAATGACAGAAATTTTCCAGTGTTTTTTTTTTTTTTTTTGTCCATACACGGATGGAAACCACAAACCCGAGAGTGGAGTGAAAGTCAATGAAGCATAATTGGTTGAATCATTCACAGCGTGTCCATGTCAGTATGATGAGCTTTGAGTGCTCCAGTGAGGCTGCATGTGTTGGTTTATTGTCTCTCTCACCTAGAATATTTTGCACCATCAACCTTTAATGGTATTACTGCCAAATCTAAACTTGCAGAAGTGGGAAGAGCTGGATATTAACAATGGAAACATTACTGATTCATGTCAAATTTAACACACATATCCAGGCTGTCATTAGTACACATATCCAGGCTGTAATGACTGATTATCTATCCACACGCACACACACACACACACACACACACACACACATGAATATCTATATATGAATTATATATATATATATATATAATTCTACATATAATATATGTATATATAATATATACATATATACACAGTATGTATATTTATATACAGTATATATATATATAATAGATATTCATAAAACAGAATCCCTACACCTAGCCTAACTCAAATCTTAAATATAACACATGCCACAATTAAGATTACCATTGTGTGGAATAAAAGGTTTATCTCTGTGTCATACTATTTATTCTTTTCTTTTTCATTTATCTGCAAATCTGTTTCCAAGTTTTATGGTGCACTGGGAGATGATCAACCCTTACTACAAATCCCCCAGCAGGTGGCGCACAAGCATCCATCTCTGCCTCATCTGTAGTGATTTTTTTTATATACATTAGATTAGCATATGATACACTGGAAATAACATACCGGTAAGTCAGAAAAACTTCTATACCCTAATCTGGGTGTTGGCATCGTTTTAATAAATATTAGCAATTTGAAGAATTTGCACCATATAAAGAGAGAAGAGAGTGTTATATAGCCTACTGTTGGTTGATCGATCGGGTGAGAAACTGACTACGGCTCATCTGAGAACTTTCATTATTGTGAGATGTTCATATATTCCCAATAAATGGGATGAAGAAGAATAATAAAAAAAAAACATTAATACATGTATTCATTGTATTTAAAAACAATTACACACCCAGTAGGCACCTTGATATGAATTTGACGTCAAAAGTTAGTCGAGACTTGATCAAGATGCTGCATATCATTTTAAGGTCAGTTTGAAAGGCAATGTCTTTCAGTGGTAATTTTAGATGAAAAGAGAAAGTTAATAACCACACTGAAATTGGTTTAAACCCAGCTAACAGGGAACGTTCCCAGAACATTCACTAACGTTCTTTAAAAGTTGTGTAAATGTTAGGACAAAACGTTATTAAAATATTGTTTTCGGAACGTTCATATAACATTATTAACGTTCTTGTAAAGTTGAGAGAAAACGTTCTTAGAACAACGTTCTTGGAACGTCTTTATCACGTTATTTATTTGATGAACGTTCTCATTACGTTGATAAAAAACGTTCTTAGAACAACGTTATCGGAACATCTTTATCAGGTTATTTGTGTTTGATAAACGTTCTCATAACGTTCCAGCAACATTATGCTAACGTTCTAACAACATTATGCTAACGTTCCAGCAACGTTCTGCAAACATTAAGACACCGTTCCAGCAACGTTAAGCAAACTGGACATTTCCACGTTTTTAGAACATTTTAAATGAACGTTCCCACAACCAAAATGGAACGTTAGAAAAACGTTCTCAGAACTTGACTTTGTTAGCTGGGAAGTATGATTATAATTTAAATAGCATTTTTTTTATTAGCCTAACTGAGGCATTGAAACTCATCTCATTTTGGTCTGTAGGGTCCGTTTTATCGAGCTTTTGGGATTTTTTTTTTTATATAACAATTTTGGACTGTTTTCTAATTTTATTAATTTTATCTGACAAGTGATGAAAGTGTTAGTGTATGTGAGAACCGCTGAGCGGTATAAGGTTACAAATAGGAAGATTCAATCTTTGGAGCATTTTATTACTTTTGTGTCGTTATTTTGGTTGAGAATATGACATTGGTATGTGGATGTCAAATTAATGTCAAGGTTTGACGTCCGTTTGATTTTCATATTTTACCGTTACTGTTTTTTGACGTCAGTGTTTAACATTAATTGGATGTCTTTTCAACATCAATTACTTTCACACACAAAGACACATCAGTTATTTCCATTATATTCTTTTTTAGGACCTTAAAAGTACCATAGCATACTGGTTAAAGCCAAGGTGGGCGGCTTCATCCAACGGAGTCATCGGACTCATATGTGCGCTCATTTCTAGGTGACAGACTGCTGTTGCATATCAGGCTCTCCAAATAAAATCTGGAGCAGGTGGCTGAGGGTTAGTGCTGTGCCAATCTAGAGAGCAACAAGTTATTAGCAGCTGTTGCCTGTTGGATATGTGCATGGTTCCCAGGTGATGCTTGTACGCCTCATCTGTTCAATCTCTGTCCGGTGCCACCATCTTTTCACACTTATAGCATGTGTATGAAAAATCAAACATGGAAAGTGGAAAACTAACATATGCTGTTGCCCCGAGTGTGTGTTAGAGGTCTCAGTGGAGAGGAGAGCACAGTCTGGACCCTCCAAAATGAGGTTGTTCACTTCCAATATGTCTTCCAATATGTTTCATATTTTAATCACTGGATTATGAAAATAGGTATTATCATATGGTTTTAAAATGTAATTTTTTATTTATTTGCCCAAAGAAGGAATATTGGCATATATATATAGTATATATATATATATATATATATATATATATATATATATGGGCTATATATATATATATATATATATATAAACATACAAGCTTGATAAAATAATTCTAGAAGAAAATTTCAGATGGCACTAAGAGGCTTTTGCATCTTAAGTCTTCATATATATATATATATATATATATATATATATATATATATATATATATATATATATACACCGTTATTGATATTGAAGTAAGCATGCATAAGGAATTAGGCATAATTATATGAATAAATAATGATTTTGTGCTGGTAAACAAGTTAAATAAAAAGTTTATATGGTTAAATGTTCATTTTGGGTACACTATTGCTAATTTTCTTTTATCGCTAGTCTATTTTATATCACTGCTTAACAGTTCGTTTACATTTTACCTGAAGATTTTCAGGTACTGTACTTTTATTGTTCAAGAGGGATGATGGTTCTTCTGTCGGGATGATGTTAACAGCACATATGGCCTATTAACTCTTTCCCCGCCAAACACGGAATTTTCCGTGTTTAATGAAAAAACGCATCTGCGCCAAACACGGAATTTTCCGGGTATCCGTGTTTTAGGTGGTATACGGTACGGAAGACCCGCGCGCATGTCCTGAATGATTGCGCAACTCTTTGTTTAGAGAAACAGATTGCAATCGTCTCAAACAGTGGAGTAGTGAGAATGTATCAGACAGACAATGCAGAGGTATATGGCTGAAGTACTGGAGGTTAATGGACTCGGAGTCCGATCACTCTTTATTTGATAATTCTGAATCTGATCGGGACGAAGTAGTCAGTGAGAGAGATGCACATGTTCATGCTAGCCATGGACGTGCCGCAGATAGATCGTATAATATTATGACACTATAATATGTATGTGTGTGTGCAGGCATTTATGTGTGGCTGTCTAAATATGAAGGTGTAATTGTCAAATTATTTCTCTCTTTGTGCACATTTACCACATTGTAATATGTATTTGTGTGTGTGTGTGTGTGTGTGTGTGTGTCTAGGCCTGTTTATTGTAATTCCAATTATTCATTATTCACAGGTAGAACACAGAGAGGCAGAGGCAGAAGTTTTATTGCAAAAGTTACATTTCCCTTACATCCTGGGAAATTTGATATATTTTACATTTATTTTATGTTTTTAATTTATTTTGGAAAGTTTTATATATGAAGGAAACAACATCTGAATGTATTCTGCTTTTAAATGCACTTGTTTGATAAAAACACCTTTTTCTCAGTTTTTTGTCCAAAATGTTGTGTTTTTGACAAAACCTACCTCTGTTCAAGAGGCAATAAAAAAAGAACAGATGAAGATAAAATAAAAACGTTTTTTTTGCCTAAAAGCAGAGGCTCAGATCTTTATTTTTATATATATCATCTTCATATATTCATGGAAGAAAATATTCAGCGGGGGCATTCAAATTTAGCGAAAATCGTCAAAAACCCTGGCGGTGGCTGGCAACTTTTTTTTAAAACGCTGGCGGGGAAAGAGTTAATATCAAATTTAAGTAAAATAACAAAATCTATAATAAATGCTCCATTTTTGTATAAAATACCTGAATGAAGGACCTAGACACTGAAATGGTCCTGGATCAGGAAGTCCTTCCTCATCTGAAGACAATTAGCAGGAATGAACAAAAACATAAAGGCCTAGGCTACGTCTGCACTACCCCCATGCAAGTTGCATAACTCTTTCTGCGAGTTTAAACTCTCAGTCAGCATTAAGGGTTACATGGAAAGAATGCATATTTTCATAAATGTCTAAATCCATCAGTCAAATGCGTCAACAAATGAAATGACTATATAAGGGGAAGTCTTTCACAAACGAATATGCATTGAGGTTAGCTGGTGCTGTATATATGAAGTATGACCAACAGATGGCGCTACTGTCACAGTCACGTTCACATGCACACGGACTTCATGCTGTTGTTTTGACGGCTCCGGTTGTTGAGCTGACTTCTCTGTGCGTAAGAAATGTTTTTATTTTTTTTGACTTAAGATTTTCCAGAGTTTTTCTAATTTTTGATTTGGTATTTTTTGGTTCACCAAAATAACTCCTTAAAACGTCCCATATGTGCATCTAGACCTTAATGACTCTCAACCTTTGATTGAAGTAGGCTATTCGTCTGGTGAATTGAGGTTTAGAAATGTTTGGAAATATATTAGTTATCCCTAAAATGTATGAATTATAGTCAAATAAAAAGTGTGCTGTTGTTGCAACCTACTACCACTGCTAGAATGTAACATTATAGAACTTAAAATTGTGCAATGATTTAAATAACATTAGAATTTTAAAGTATTCAAAATAAGAGTACTACTTTGTAAATTAGATTATGCTAGTTTTGACATTTAACACATTATATGATTTCAATTTTAAATTGTAACTTCAGACATGAAATGGTATATTCTTGATTCCTTTTTTCCTGTAAATGATTTTACAGAGAAACCACTGTCATCTCAGAAGGGTGTGCTGCATGGGTGATAGTGATAGTGACACCTCATTTCAAGTTAACTGACAGTGTGTAATAATAACACTCCCACTGTAAAAAAAAAAAAATATTTTCATGATTTGTAATCACAACATTTTTACTTTTGTCAAATCAACTTAGATCATTTATGTAGTTCGGATAACATACTATTTTGAGTTTCAATCTCCAATTTTTCCATTTCAATGAAATTAAAATTTGTAGGCAACCAGGTTACTTATTTTTTAAGATAAACCAACAATATTTTTTACAGTGTGGGATCTCTTTTGGTTTCAATTTGTAATTAGTTGGTTCTCACCTATATCAATCTATGTTCTGCTTATTCATATTTCAGTTTCATATTGACAGGTTAAATTTTAGAATACCGAAAGTACAGTACAGCACAACACAATAACAAAGTAATGATTGCTGTACTACAGGCAAGGCATCTGATTTGGCTCTTCCTTTTTCTGTGAAACGAATCATGTTCATTGGAAGGCTGCTTTGCGTAAGCTAAATATATGGAACAAAAAGCAAGGAGTTTCAGTCAGAACTCTGATTCACTGAAACCAGAGACAAATATGAACAGCTCCTCTCTCCATACTGTCAATGACACGGCACTGGAAGACTGGTCATCTGCAGGGATCACCGCAGCCTGTGTGATCCTGGGCATGTGCTTCCTGGTGGGGACACCTGGAAACCTGCTGGTGGCGTGGACCATCTTGAAGTATGTGAAACAGCGCTCTCACACGGTGTTGCTCATCCTCCACCTGGCAGTCGCAGACCTTCTGGTGCTGATCACGCTGCCGCTGTGGATCTACTCGCTGGCTCGTTCCTGGGTGTTCGGAGAGGCCGTCTGCAAAGCCATGGTGTACATCATCAATGCCTGCATGTACAGCAGCGTCTTCATCATCACCATCATGAGTGTGGGGCGCTTCCTGGCGGTCAGGTACCCTTTGAAAATGCTGAATTGGCAAAATAAGACATCCATGTCCAAAATACTGGCAGTGACCTGGATCCTGTCATTCATTTTGGGGATTCCGGTCATCCTGACTCAGGATCTAGATGTTGATGACAATGGATTGAAACACTGCTTGTCCCGGGTCTACAGCTCTGTGTCTTTTGAAGTGTTTTGTATTTGTTTGGAGACTCTTCTTGGCTTTATCATTCCATTTTTCACACTCGCCATCTGTTACTGTCAAGTTGCCACAGACCTACGCAAGGTGCGCTTTAAGATAAAGCAGAAATCCATCTTCCTCATTGGTGGAGTGGTCGTGGCCTTCATTTTGTGTTGGTTACCCCACCACGTCCTCAATATCACAGGGATGGTGGTTCTTCTAGAAGGACAGTTAGATGAACCGTCTCCTATCCCAAATAGCGTTGTCTTCATTTCTGGAGCTCTGGCTTTTATCAGTAGCTCAGTGAACCCTGTGCTTTATATGTTTGCTTCCAGAAACTTCCATGGAAATCTAAGGAAGTTTGGGATAGTAAAGCTGTTTCAAGACTTAGGAACACAAACAGGCCAAACAAGAGAAGGCTTCTTACAGGTTTCTGGACTGCAGAATGGAAATATCCTGGAAGAACAAACTAATGGTGAAACTCGTGAACTTGTGGATCTCTGAGTAACTCAGAAGTATAGTATTTTTTTTTAATGGTCAAATTTATTTAAACGCCATAATCAAGTTGTTTTAAATGTATTGTTTTTTTTATTGAAGAGATGTTCCAATTACTTTTGGGAAACTCTCCCCTGGATGCCATTCTCCCAGAAATTTTCTTAAGAGTTACAGTATATACATTTTGTGTCACTCACTATACCACTCATTGCTGGGAAGAGTTACTTTTAAAAGTGGATTACAATATTGAGTTACTCCCTAAAAACATAACTAAGTAAGGTAACATTACTTTTCATTTACTTTCTCTCATCTGGACTGGGCTTGCTTGTTTGATTTTAATGATAAAAAAGTGATATTTTTGTCAAATCTAAAGGCCCTTTCACACCTAAAGTGAAATTGCTAATTCTGAAACTGAATAAAATGCAAATTCACACTTGTACAGTAGTACTGGATTGCAGAAGAATAAGACACAGGAAAAGCAAGTTAAACACATTTAGTTATTACAGGTTTGCTTATATTCTAAGTTTGCATTTCACTGATTTTATTAATTTTGAGGAATGTCTAATTATTTAGTGCAAGAGAGATGAGTAAATGGCTGCTCACGTTTCGTCTAGAAGTACAATAACTGTCATGTTTACTCAGTGCATACAACACCTCTGCATCTCACCTACGATTTCCCTCAACAAACGGACAGGAAAGGTTTCAGTCAATAAATGGGAAAATAAAGTAACTTCCGTTGGTTTTTTAAAAATTAACTTTTTGTTATGTATTATTTTGTAATATTGTTATATATATTGTTATATATTATATATGTTTTGTAATATTTTGTTGTAAATTTAAAAGTAATCCATCACTTCACCAGTTACTTAAGAAAGTAATCTGATTACAGTATGTAACATAGGCCTACATTGCTTGTAATGCATTACCCCCAACACTCCCACTGATGATGTAACAATTTAAAATACATTTTCATTCTTTTTAAATGACTGCATTTCAATAATTGTATTTGGAAAAAAAAATAAAAAATTCCATGAGACACATTAATAATCTGGAGCAAAATTAGACTTGACCAAATACCTTCGAAATGTGTGAGTGTGAACTGCAATTTAATCATCTTTCTAAAGAATCACTTAGTCTGAATTCAAAGATGCACCTCCCATTCTCACACACATTTTGGTTGTCTTTTTTATTAGACAACCAGATGTTTTTCTTTTCTGTGTTTGAGAGTTCTGTTTTCCTTAGTTTTCACAGAAGGGAAGTGAGATTTGCTGAGGCAGACTGGTTTTCTAGCTCAGTGGTTAGACTTGTAGCAGACTCGAACGGACCAGAGAGGCGATCATGAACGCGACGGCTTTTCTTCAGGGAGATGAGGAGACCGAACTGGGCTTGGTGGGGGCCTGCGTGATCCTGGGCATGTGCTTCCTGGTGGGTACACCTGGGAACCTGCTGGTGGTGTGGACCATCTTGAAGTATGTGAAACAGCGCTCTCACACGGTGTTGCTCATCCTCCACCTGGCAGTCGCAGACCTTCTGGTGCTGATCACGCTGCCGCTGTGGATCTACTCGCTGGCTCGTTCCTGGGTGTTCGGAGAGGCCGTCTGCAAAGCCATGGTGTACATCATCAATGCCTGCATGTACAGCAGCGTCTTCATCATCACCATCATGAGTGTGGGGCGCTTCCTGGCGGTCAGGTACCCTTTGAAAATGCTGAATTGGCAAAATAAGACATCCATGTCCAAAATACTGGCAGTGACCTGGATCCTGTCATTCATTTTGGGGATTCCGGTCATCCTGACTCAGGATCTAGATGTTGATGACAATGGATTGAAACACTGCTTGTCCCGGGTCTACAGCTCTGTGTCTTTTGAAGTGTTTTGTATTTGTTTGGAGACTCTTCTTGGCTTTATCATTCCATTTTTCACACTCGCCATCTGTTACTGTCAAGTTGCCACAGACCTACGCAAGGTGCGCTTTAAGATAAAGCAGAAATCCATCTTCCTCATTGGTGGAGTGGTCGTGGCCTTCATTTTGTGTTGGTTACCCCACCACGTCCTCAATATCACAGGGATGGTGGTTCTTCTAGAAGGACAGTTAGATGAACCGTCTCCTATCCCAAATAGCGTTGTCTTCATTTCTGGAGCTCTGGCTTTTATCAGTAGCTCAGTGAACCCTGTGCTTTATATGTTTGCTTCCAGAAACTTCCATGGAAATCTAAGGAAGTTTGGGATAGTAAAGCTGTTTCAAGACTTAGGAACACAAACAGGCCAAACAAGAGAAGGCTTCTTACAGGTTTCTGGACTGCAGAATGGAAATATCCTGGAAGAACAAACTAATGGTGAAACTCGTGAACTTGTGGATCTCTGAGTAACTCAGAAGTATAGTATTTTTTTTTAATGGTCAAATTTATTTAAACGCCATAATCAAGTTGTTTTAAATGTATTGTTTTTTTTATTGAAGAGATGTTCCAATTACTTTTGGGAAACTCTCCCCTGGATGCCATTCTCCCAGAAATTTTCTTAAGAGTTACAGTATATACATTTTGTGTCACTCACTATACCACTCATTGCTGGGAAGAGTTACTTTTAAAAGTGGATTACAATATTGAGTTACTCCCTAAAAACATAACTAAGTAAGGTAACATTACTTTTCATTTACTTTCTCTCATCTGGACTGGGCTTGCTTGTTTGATTTTAATGATAAAAAAGTGATATTTTTGTCAAATCTAAAGGCCCTTTCACACCTAAAGTGAAATTGCTAATTCTGAAACTGAATAAAATGCAAATTCACACTTGTACAGTAGTACTGGATTGCAGAAGAATAAGACACAGGAAAAGCAAGTTAAACACATTTAGTTATTACAGGTTTGCTTATATTCTAAGTTTGCATTTCACTGATTTTATTAATTTTGAGGAATGTCTAATTATTTAGTGCAAGAGAGATGAGTAAATGGCTGCTCACGTTTCGTCTAGAAGTACAATAACTGTCATGTTTACTCAGTGCATACAACACCTCTGCATCTCACCTACGATTTCCCTCAACAAACGGACAGGAAAGGTTTCAGTCAATAAATGGGAAAATAAAGTAACTTCCGTTGGTTTTTTAAAAATTAACTTTTTGTTATGTATTATTTTGTAATATTGTTATATATATTGTTATATATTATATATGTTTTGTAATATTTTGTTGTAAATTTAAAAGTAATCCATCACTTCACCAGTTACTTAAGAAAGTAATCTGATTACAGTATGTAACATAGGCCTACATTGCTTGTAATGCATTACCCCCAACACTCCCACTGATGATGTAACAATTTAAAATACATTTTCATTCTTTTTAAATGACTGCATTTCAATAATTGTATTTGGAAAAAAAAATAAAAAATTCCATGAGACACATTAATAATCTGGAGCAAAATTAGACTTGACCAAATACCTTCGAAATGTGTGAGTGTGAACTGCAATTTAATCATCTTTCTAAAGAATCACTTAGTCTGAATTCAAAGATGCACCTCCCATTCTCACACACATTTTGGTTGTCTTTTTTATTAGACAACCAGATGTTTTTCTTTTCTGTGTTTGAGAGTTCTGTTTTCCTTAGTTTTCACAGAAGGGAAGTGAGATTTGCTGAGGCAGACTGGTTTTCTAGCTCAGTGGTTAGACTTGTAGCAGACTCGAACGGACCAGAGAGGCGATCATGAACGCGACGGCTTTTCTTCAGGGAGATGAGGAGACCGAACTGGGCTTGGTGGGGGCCTGCGTGATCCTGGGCATGTGCTTCCTGGTGGGTACACCTGGGAACCTGCTGGTGGTGTGGACCATCTTGAAGTATGTGAAACAGCGCTCTCACACGGTGTTGCTCATCCTCCACCTGGCAGTCGCAGACCTTCTGGTGCTGATCACGCTGCCGCTGTGGATCTACTCGCTGGCTCGTTCCTGGGTGTTCGGAGAGGCCGTCTGCAAAGCCATGGTGTACATCATCAATGCCTGCATGTACAGCAGCGTCTTCATCATCACCATCATGAGTGTGGGGCGCTTCCTGGCCGTCAGGTACCCTTTCACCTCAATCCGCTGGAGGAAACAAGCACTGAACAGGATACTTCTAATAATATGGATAGCCTCATTTCTCCTCAGTGTTCCCGTCATTGTAACTCACACTTTGGGAGAAATTCACGGACAACAACAGTGTACTTTCAGGGAGTACAAGTCGGACATCCAAGAGGCTGTGTTGCTTATTTTAGAAACTCTTATAGGCTTCATCATCCCCTTTTTCACCATGTTGGTCTGTTACGGCTGCCTCTTTAGTCGCATAGCGCAGATGAACTTCAAGTCCAAGCGTAAATCGACAGTTCTCATCTGCAGTGTGGTTGTGATGTTCGCGCTCTGCTGGATTCCTCATCATGTGGGGAACTTCCTTTCCCTCATCTCACTTGCTCTCAAGCATTCAAACCCAAACATGGCAGAAACTTTGGAGGACGCCTGCAGCACAATGACCATCATAGCAGGAGCCTTGGTGTTCATCAGTAGCTCAGTCAATCCAGTGCTTTATGTGTTTGCCGCACGTTCCTTCCGCAGCTCGCTCCGGGAAACTGGAATACAGAAGCTGTTCCAACATCTGTCAAGTTCAGCGTCTGGTGAAGGGAATAAAGAGTTATCATTCGTGTCCAAAAGGCAAAGTTCACACTCCACCAACTCACAATGTCTCACAGACTCAAAACTGCCTGAAGATGTGGCTGTGGAATCATGCATCAGTACCTCAGATTGACCCTGTAAGAAGCTTTATACCCAGGTGCATAATAACATTTTCAAATTTAACCAAACAAATTGAACTCATTTTCAGTCAAATATTTGATTGTGCCTTGTTTTTTTTGTGTTTACTGTGTATACTCACTGAGACTCACTGCAACTGCAGATTCTACAATGAAAACACTTTAACATTTGTGATATAACTCAAATGCCTTTATAAGTGTTTATTTGGTATTAATGCATATGATTCCAACATGTTCCTTTTTCTCGTATTGCAACGTGTGTGTTTGTGTCTCTTTTAACGGTGTGAAAGAGGAAGTGGGAATTAAAAGGAACAGAGGTCATTCTGGAAGATACCATCTGTACTGAAATGTTATTCTTTTCTATAATTCTTCGTTCATGCTTGAATTAAACATCAGCTATTTTTTTAAAACCCTTAAAATGTACATATCTTGCGTAGGCCCACTTTTCAAATCAGAAGAAAAACGCACCAGGCTGTTCCTTCCACTGTGAAATCGTTACTTGACACATTTTAGTGACAGACCTTTATTGGTATTGAAAAGAAAAACTTTTTAATGTTTTACATTTTTGAAAGGCAAAAATTATTGAATTCCTACCTGAGTTGACATGAATGATGCTCGCCTTGACCTGTGGTTCTACCTTTCTCTCTCTTTTACAACACAAATATCATGACTGAAAGAGTCAGCTCAGCTATTGCTCCAGAGAGAGAAACCAGAGAGAGAAGGAGGGAGATGCTTGACTATCTGAGTCTAGCAGGCATGCAATCTTCACCTACAGTAGGTTTGGCACGCTATGGAAAAGTGAGTGGACTGGTAGACAAAGATTTTCTGTCTGTTTTTTTTTTTTTTTGTCCAATTAAATTACTGACACTGGCACACAAGAGCACTTACACGTGGTTGCAATGAATAAATATGTTCATTTACTTGATTTAAACCTCCTTATGTCTTCGTGTCATGTTGCTCCAGCATCTTAATTGCGTTTACAGGGATAATTGATCTGGGAACATAAAAAAATGACTTTATGTTGTGTCCTCTCATTCCCTGAGCCGTTTTAGGGACGTAACAATAATATAAACAAAACTCAGATCTTAACACAGTTGCTTCTATAGAAACTCCAGGAGCCAATGATATGTTTGAGCTCCCAAATTATTAGGCTATTTATTAATTGATTTTTTTTCTGTGCCATTCAATAACATACTGTCATGACTTATATATATTTTTTGTCTTTTATTTGCTATCATTTGACATTAAAATGGTTTCTTTTTCTTTTGTCCTGTTGTGATTTCTTTGTCATCCTACATAGCTGATAATTGTTTGTTTTTTTTGTTTGTTTAGAGAGAAGCTGAACTCAAAAGCATTACATGATCAAGAAAAAAACAGGCTATATTAAGAAGCAAAATTTGACATTAATTGTTCAATTTACTCAAGTTTACTCAAAAAACAAACAAACAAAACAACAACAACTATGTAGCCTAGTGGTTTACAATGTTTCTGGCATCGAATCCTTCCGGCATATTGTAGTTGCAAGGTGCAATGAGTTAGACCCGCCTCCAAACGTCGTATCAAATAAGTGAATTGTGATTGGTGGTTCAATGTGCCAGTCAAACTTCCCCTTCAGAACTGCAAAAGAAAATGCATAACTAGAATAAACAAACGCATGAAGCACAATTCATGTCGATAGTCTAAAACCTTGACTTGTGAGATTATCAGCCAATTGATTTGTCTAGTAGTGAGAGTGGCAGAGGAGAGTATTGGCAGATTGTGAAAGGTTATAAGCGCATTGGGCATATCTAAAATAAAACTTTTAATGATTAAAGACTTTATTTAGGCAACAGATATGGCGGGGGAATGTCCATATCCCTTAAACACTCGTGAACACTCGCGTTTTAAACATAAGCAATATTCTACTGTTTATTTCTAAAAACGTAAAACTTAGTTAAAACATTGAGTGCATTTTTTTTTAACTAGTAGCCTTGCCTACGTATTGAAAAAAAACAGAAGATAAAGTTGGCTGGCTAAACAGCGCAGCTTTAGGTGTGTGTGTAACAGCAAAGCACAGGACAGAGTGAATTCTGATCTTATCTCCCACTTCCTAGCGCATAATATATAAACCAATCCTAGCGTGTTACATAGGTTCCGTGGTAATACGCCCCGCCCTCACCTTTACAAACCAACCAATCAACGTGCTCCCTCAGGAGATTGACTCCAAACAGGGAGGCCGAACCAAAACCAGGTAACCAAGAAAAAACGAGACAGCGAGAAAAGCCTTCAGGGCTTGTTATGGGGTAGCGTGAGACGAACCAGGACTTTTTTCCTGCCTTCTTTACCAGTCAAACCAGTAACTCTGGATAGAGAACACACAAGTACAGCAACAGGTAGAGTCTCGTGCCGCACTCTCTCTCGTGTCCTTCTCTTGGAGTAATCTTCTGTCCTTCCTCGTGTATTTCAATTGAATTTCCATTTCTTTTGTTTGCTTCTCTTGGAGAAAGGTGAACCCTCGTGTTACTGTTTTATTTGATCTTTGCTCTTAATTGTAGTTTTTACCCTTGTGGTCCCTGATGGCTTCGCACAGTGATACTCTGGTGGTGTTCTTTGGGGCAACAGCTGGTGCAAATGGGGGTAAACTGGGGTCGGATGAAAGGGAATTAATTCTCTTGGTGTGGCAAATTGTGGATCTACATGAGAATAAGGTACGGACCTTTTGACCCTGATGTGAGGTCTCTAACTTTAAACTACCCACAATGTGCTAGTATTAGAAACCACCTTGACAGCTGACATCCACCAACCAGGTGCGCTTTCAGAAACTTAAATGCGCTACATTTTGATTTACATTATATTCAACAGCTGTTTGATTTGACGATCTATTTGACAGCTTGATTAGAGCATTATAATGCCGTCTTTTTGAGCCTCAATTGACGAAAGCGTGCTTTTTTTGGTTCATGTCGTCGCCTGTAGGTCAGTAACCCTGTCGTGTCTGCTTTGCATTTACACAAACACACTGCTCAGAATGAGATATCAACATTTTCGCTATAGTGACTCGGTATCAAAGCCACTGGGCTGCCTAATTAGACCAGCAATGGTGCGTAGAGAACATTGAACATTGTTTATGTGTTCTCGACGGCCAGGTGTGTAAGGGCGCGCCAATGACAAAACCCGCTAGAGTTGCATTGCGAGGCCGGTTGAAAGAGATGATGTTGTTAACAGGTGGGCAAGCTTCAGCGGACTCTAGTACAGCCGGACAGCGTGGATCTGTCGGAGCAGTGCAAGCAGGAGACCGGGCTCACGGCGGAGGAGCTGTGCAAGGCCGAGCCGCTGGAGAGCGTCCTGCAGCAGGTGAGAGAGAGAGAGAGAGAGAGGCGCCTTCATGCAGTCTGTTGGTCTGTGTCTTTATACATTGTTTATACCTTCTTGTCCGATGCTTAGGAATGTTTTAGACATTTTAGTCTGTTTTATCACAAACTAAAAGCCACATAACACAGTGGCTCATATGTCAACAGCTTAAGGTAAGAAGTCTAGTTGGTATTGCACACTTGGATTGATTTTGAAATGGTTTGGGTGTGGGGATGAAGGCATAGACGCTCTGCTCTAGGCGAGCGTGCAGGTCTAGTCTTGTTGACTGGTGTGTTCAGCTGACATCTGGAAGACGGAATGTTTACTTGCGAGTGCACCCACCTGAGACCCATGTCATTGAGTTGAGAGTAAGCAAGAGTGATATTAACACAGGGGGATGATGAACTGAATCATAGATGGGGAATATAATGAAAAATATTCTGCGAGATATTTCTGCCTTTCTTTTCTTCTGCTGTCCACGTTGTGCTGTCGATGAGTTAAAAGTTGCTCGCCAGTTTTGCACGTATGTTTTGACAAAAAGCAGATGTCGCCAAACGTGTTTCTCAACTGTGACGCAGAGAGAATTTGTTTGTACTCCGTAAACCTATTCCCACCCCCCACCTTCTCATTACTATCCCACAGAAAATTATTTAGAGTTCAGAGTCTAAGCTCAGTTGTGAGACTAGGCGTTTGTTGGAATTTACATATTTCTTTTTTAAGTACAAATGAGGGGCTTTAATTTTCTCATATTTGTATTGCATACCTTTGTTACATTTGAGTGGTGGCGTTTGCATGTTATCTTGATTTAGTTGTAGCCTATCCCCAAGAGGCTCTGTAAATATTAACTAGTGAAATCAATTTCTCCATGCCAGAGACAGAAAGAGAGACACTATCAAACCATTTGTTCAGTTCATTTTCTTCTGTTGTGTTTGTCCTTTCAAATTTAAAGCAATGCAAATAAATGCACCCACTTACATCAGGGGCCTATACCATGAAGCTGGTTTAGCTGGATAGCCAGGTATGTTTCAGTTAAGTTTGCACCAAGCCATCAACCCTTGGTTTTAGGCACATTGAAAGTGGCTCGGCTTGAGCAGTGTTCAACATTATAGTAACTTGTGCTCCACGGCTGGGTAGGAGATCTCAAAGCCAATATTGGACCAATCAGCTGTGAGCAAAGCATCTCTGACGCAATAGTCACTACCCCAGTTTTTTTTCTTTCTCCATATTAAAGGCCAATACATGGTAAAAGGTTTTTAAATCGAACACTTTCTGGCTTTTAGTTTAGAAGAGAGAAAAGCATCTCGCTGAGAAGTGAATCACAGTTTCTCTGTTTCAAGGCATGTGATTGGCTGTTCACTATTGATGTTTTATTTTACAATAACAATATAATTTTATTTGTATTATTATTAATATTGTGATTTTATTATTTTATAGATAAACTAATTCTAAATAATAGGTTAAATACAATATGAAAGATGTAAGTGAAATAAAGAGTGCTTGAAGTTTTTCAGGTAGCCTATTGCACCACTTGAATAATCGCAGGTAAAAAAACAAACAAAAAAACCCTCCATACATTGAATGTATTAAATATACACTGATTGTTATTAAAACTACAAATTAGAGCACAGGATTAAGTTCTTTTCATTAACAATTTTTAACATCAAGTATGTGCATTTTTAATTCATAACTGTTTATCGCTCGAACGTGTCATCATGGCAATCCAATTAGGGCCTTGACCTGCTGTCTTCAGTGAAAGATTCTTTCAAGAAAGATCCATATTTATGGAATTGTAACACATCCGTAACATCCGTTTTCTCACTGTTGTGACTCACTGGTTGATAAAATACGTTCTTACCAGTGTGTCTGGGTTAGGAAACTGGTATTTGGAAGGCTTTTAATGTGGCTCATTCCATCTTACTAACAGATTTGAGTCAATGTCAAACCTGTATTTCTGAGCTTTAGTGGCTGATCCGTGCTGTGCATTTATAGCTGCTGGGACTCTCTGGATGACTCGCTTTGGCTTTGCACCTGCTTTAGACACAGCTAACACTGTGGGAATGGTTTGGTGTTAACACATCTGTGTGGGTGTGAGGGAGAAAAGACTTTAAGCAGAATAAAATTGTTACTTGTTTGAGCTCAAGAGTGTTTGTGTGGTAGAAAAGGATCTTGGGTGTGTTCAAGATGCATTGGGTGTGTTCGAGAAAGTGTGTGTGTTCTCTGAGCTTGCTGAGAAAGCACATCAGGCTGGCAGGAGCATGTCAGTACCTGTGTGATGAGCAGAGAGCTTTATTACTCTACAGACTGTCAATGCTCATTGAGGATTCTAAGAAATGCCTCTATGAAAAGATGAGTTGACACATTCATCCATTCTTTTATTCAGCCTTAGAGCGGAAAGCACAGACTTCCCATCAGTGAAATGGTCATTTACAGACCTGAATTAGATGGGTTTTGTGTCTCATTTACAGCATTGCATAAAGTAAGTACAGAATGGATTAAGTGAAAACCGGTTGTATGTGATTGATTAAACATCCTGGTAGTTCCCTCGATAAATCCGGTTCCCTTATCTTACAACACTCCCACTTTACTTTATCCTGCACACTCCGGGTGAGTTCCACTCAAAAGCAAGCATCACTAATTTATGTCCTACAAACTTTGAAGGGCAGCATACCTAAAGTGAGTACAGGGCATTACTGTGTCTCATGATCTCATCATTTGTTACACCCTTCACAAAAAACAAACAAACAGATTCCTAATATTACCTTAATTACGTGTCAGAACATTTCATGTTTGTAACTATTAAGATTGTTTGATGCAAACCTCTGCATCTAATATTGTTTATCTAAATCTTCATTTCAGATTTATTTAATCCGGTTGCAAATTATAAATTTCATGCTCAGCGTTTGATGAAAATGATGAAATCCTACCACCGCTTAAAAAGTTTGGGGGCACACTCTTAGAAGAAAATGTTCTATGCTACGTATTTGGAACCCCTAAAAGGTTCTATACACTCTTAAAAAAAGGGTTCCTCTGGGTTCTATATAGAACCCTGGGGTTCCATACTTGGCCAATAGAACCTTTTACCAAAAAAATGGCTCTATAGAACCATTTTGCAGTTCCATATATGAAGTGGGGGATGGAACCATTTCTGGTTCTAAATAGAACCATTTCTTCTATGAGTGCAGTTATTCTGAATTTTTTTTTTTCTAAACGATAAATTATTTTTTTCACACAAAAAAAATATGTTTTGGCAGCACAATGGATTTCAATGTTTATGATAAGAAATAAATGTTCCTTGAGCAGCAAATCAGTCTATTAGAATGATTTCTGGAGGATTATGTTACACTGAAGACTGGAGTAATGATGCTGAAAATTCGGCTTTGCCATCACAGGAATAAATTGCTTTTACTTTTTTGATCAAATAAGTGCAGCCTTGGTGAGCAGAAGAGACTTTTTTTAAAAAAAAGCAAAAAATCTGATAGCCCTTGTGTGTACACGAGCGATGGATTTAAAAAATCCACGTTTCAAATTCATGTGGTTGCAATAAGTGGCTAAACGTCCATAAATTACCATCTAATTTCTTGAAGTCGGAGTGAAACGGAAGTTTAGATTGGTCATTGCAAACAAAATGGAAGCAGATTTGAATGCGATTCTCTTGAGAGGCAGTGCACCGATAGCCGCGCCCTCATCAGATCTGGCCGCACCATTTCGCCATTGCACGTGCCCGAAATAGAAGAGAGGTCGTTTTGATATCGTTAGGAAATAATTAAAGATTATAAGGGTACATGAATTTAAAAAAAGTGACGTGCACAGATAAATCATTTATAATAAACACTAAACTAATAAACAGAAGATTTGTAAAATTTGATTTCATGCCCACTTTAAGGAACAACCTTTCATAAAGGGATTTTGTTCTTTACATGCTTTTTGATCTACCTTAAATAGGGCCATTTGACCATCTTTGTACATGCGTTCACACGCAACCTAATTGTCATGCTAAAGATTAAAGTTATTTCTCACGGTCACTGACATCATGGTAGAGGAGAATGTGAAACTGAAACTCAGATCCAGTGAAATGATACCCTCCATATCTTGCTTCATATTTGGAGTTTGATCTGCTCACTCATTTGTTGGCACAGGGTGTGTCTGTGTTTTAGCTGAATGTTTGTGTAATAGAAATTAGGCTTGCACTTAATTATTGCAGTTGCTAATTTGTGCAAGGTGAGCTTGTGCTGTAAAAACAGTCATGAACACAATACATTAGTGCGCACATACAAAATAATGCTCACTGTGTCCCTCTAAAGCTTTCGTTGAGATGTAAGCTGTTGACTTGGAATTGTCGGGTATTTACAAAAGTCTTGTTAGTTAATCTCTTAATGACTAACTGAAGCCACGTATTAGGGTGAGGTATGAAGATGGACTGGTTATGTAGAAAAACAGCACGTCATAATCCAAGTGCATGACGCGAATGTACAGTTCTGCCTTCAGATGTTTTCTATTGGTTGAGAGCTTTAAACTGCTCTAAAATTTTCTGAAATCCCCAGCTTGTAGATTTGTAAGGTTAAACGATCTTTACATTTTTGTCAATGTGTCTTGGCTGCTTTTGCTTTTTTGTTCTGGGTAAAGGCAACGTTGGCTTGTGTTATCAGTATCTGGCATTAAATGATATGAAAATTAGGCCACAAAGGTTCTATCTGTTCTCTTATTGCATGCCATAGTCTGACAAGCACTGTAATGGTCCATCCCTTCTCTGTTGTAATTCATTGCGGATTGGTTTATATCTTTGAAATGTTCAATGATTCCTTTCCCCAACTGTTGTTCTGAGCAGTGGTGAGGCCAGACATTTTAAAGTGAGTGGACCTAGGTAAAATAGGATGGACCTATATGCCTACTCTTAAATTACATCATTAAATGGGATGCAAATAATTTGACAGTTAGGATTAGTTAAATCAAGTGAGGGATAATTTGCATCCAGCCGGTTGTTATCTTAGAATAAACCCACGACAGGTTGATCAGTTCTTGCGTCTGCCTGATGGGGTTTATTCTGAGATAACAACTGGCTGGATACATTATTCTGCTTATTACACGGCTAGCCACAGAAGTAAATAATTAGACTCCATATATTTTATTAGCTCTTTAAACGCAAAGCTTCTGCCTAGAGGGCAGTTAGCTGGACATTTAAGGGACACTGTAGAGTCATACCACTTATTACACTGCATAAATAATTATGAGTTATGATTATAATTATATATGATTATAGATAAGAGATATGGATTTAAGATGAAACAGTTTTAAAATCGTACGTTTGTTACCTTATCCAACAGTGTACAAAACAATCGCCACAAAATGGCGGGAGCTGCGTTTGTATGAAACGAGAGCGCTAGTCCACAATATTGGAACACAATTAAATAATTGTACTCAATATATTGAATTGACTGAGTTTTAATATTTTATTAGTTCACCAAACGCAAAATTTCGCGACCAAACGCGACCATAGTTGGCTAACGATGCTTTCGGGAAACGCACCCCTGAGTGGGCTGGTGCCACCCTGGATCTTATGTAGCATCGTCACTAGAGTCTTGTTCGATCAAAAATCCACTTTGTGTGTGTGGTATACTATAACTTAAACATTATATCATGAGTGTGATTTTTAATATCACAGAGAAATTGTGTGTCATATGTATTATATATTATATGTATATCTAATTTATAAATCTTTTTAATAACCTTTTGGATTTTACTCTTATTGATTGTGACAATCCAATCAATAATGAAGGCATTTGTTTATACAGCATATTTTAAAGCATGAAGGCAAACCAAAAGATGAGTCTAGGCAAAAATGGCTTAACATTAGTTAACACTCAAGTTAAAAATAGTACATACAAAACAATAAAACCAATATTATAAAACTGATCGTTCCAACTCTTATTCGGAGTCTTTGTAAAATTGTGTATTTTAATAAGGCAAGTTGCTTGGCAACCACAAACAACTAAACTTTGCTTCATTCAGAGCCTAAGAACAGCCCTTTATAACACATTCTTCTTTGTTTTGACTTGTGAGACTCCTTCTGCTTTGAATTGTCTCTTTTCTATGTTACTTAGTTGCTATAACGTGATTAACACGAAATACTCAAATCAACTGTCATGTCGTAGTCGATGGTTTGCCTGCACTGCTTTTGACTGATGCAGAGATGGATACTTTTACTAAACATCTATAATGATTCATTAAAGACTCTAATGTTTTTGTTAAACACAGTTGAATGTGGGAGCCCCTATAGCTGGGAATGAACAGGTGCTGTGTTTTAAGAGTAGGACAAACACCCAGCGTTTGTTTTGTCATCTAACGCTCTCTGTCATGTGAAATACTTCATCCGAAATGACTGCCATGGCTCACTTCCTGTATTTTCACCAAACCAGTCTGACCAGCTGCTTAATAACAAACACACGCATGCGCATGTACACGAAGAAGCATGTGCACATATTACAACATACTGTGGGTGTCCTCTGTGCTGCCCTTGACATTGCTTGTTTTTAAACTGAAACTCCTGAACTTCCTACTACAGTTTATTTAACAAGCTACAAATAATAAATGATAAACTAATGATAATGATGATCTTTCAGTATCTCCCATGATTGCCTGTATCTGTGGTTTGTGTACAACCACAACTGTTAATTTAAGATTATACACACTACTACTCAAATGTTAGGGGTTGGTTATGGGTGTATGTAAGTGCATTTTACTAACAGCATTAAAAGGTTAGGTCACCCAAAAATGGAATTGCTGTCATTAATTACTCCCCTTCATGTCGGTCCTAACCCGTAACAATTTAGTTTATCTTTGGAAAGTTATTTTTAATAAAATATGAGCCAGTTCTGTACTCTCCATAGACGTCTACACAACTATCACTTAAGGCTTCAAAATGTTCGTAAAGAGATTGTAATACTAATCCATATTAATTGAGCGGTTTAGTCCAAAATGTATTGAAGAGACCCGATCACTTTGTGATGAACAGACTAAATTTAGGCTTTTATTCGTATGTAAACATTGATCAGCGAGCATAAACAGCAGCGCAACCCAACCTGTTTGACGTGCGAGACCAAACCTCATTGGTTCTTGATGAAGCTGAAATGTACGACAATAAATCTCACGATAACACGACAATCAATCTCATTGGTTCTCGCCTGTCAAGAGACAGCCCATTCTCACCCCCAAAGCGTCACCTAACTGACGCCTTGGGAAGCATTTGACCATGCTTCAATATCTGACGCTTTAGGCGCCCTTTAGCGTCAGTTAGATGACACCCTAGGATCGTGTGTACCCTACCCCCACCCCAGACCTAAAACTAACCGCGTCCTCTAACTGACGCTTTCCTTTAGTGTCAGTTGGATCGCGTCATGTAAGTGACGCTAAAGGGCGCCTAAAACGTCAAATATTGAAGCATGGTCAAAGGTGACGCCTTGGGGTGAGAATGCGTTGCAAGAGAGCATGCTTGAGCTTCAGTTTATCATATAACTGATGTGCGAGTTGATGAATGTGTATATGTGAATAAAAGCCAAAAATACATCTGGTCAGCGTATAAAGCGATCATGTCTGTTGAGAAAATTTGGACAAAACCACTTAATAAATTTGACAAACAGATAAGTGCCGTAGTTAAATCTAGTTTCTTCCAGTTAAGACTATTATCTAAGGCAAAGAGCTTTTTGACATTTGCAGAGTTTGAGAGAGTGATTCATTTGTTCATCTCATCTAGACTTGACTATTGCAACTCTCTTTATATTGGAATGAGTCTGTCCAATATTAGTCGTCTTCAGATGGTCCAGAATGCAGCAGCCAGACTTTTGACTGGCACCAGGAAGTTTGATCATGTTACCCCAATACTGCGTTTATTGCACTGGCTACCAGTTTGTTATAGAATTGAGTTTAAAATTTTGCTCTTTGTTTTTAAACCCATGAACAATTTAGCTCCAAGCTATCTATCTGATCTTCTGAAATTAGATCACTGAGGTCATCTCAACAAAGGTTGTTGATGGTTCCAAGATCAAGGCTGAAGGCGAGAGGTGACCGTGCATTTTCTGTTGTTGGTCCAAAACTGTGGAATTGTCCTCCTGAATCTTTAAGACAAATATCCACTGAGTCTGAGTTAAATCTAAGTTAAAAACCTACCTGTTTTCAACCTACAAGGTTGAAACCTACTACCTACAAGTGTCCTTAATTTTAATCTTGAATGGTCAAATTGGTGGCTTCGATGTAAACACCCTTACTCTTTAGCTTTGCGGTCGGATTTTGTTTTTAAGATATTTATTTTGCTGTACAGCACAATGTTCAACTACTGTTGTTTTTATTGTGCTTTATAAATAAAAGTAGATTGATTGATTAATTCGTATGGATCCATTTTGCAAACTCTCTATTAACCTTTTTCAAGCGTCAAAATGTCAGTTGTGTAGCTGTTAATGGAGAATTACAATTTTTGGGTGAACTAACCCTTTTAATGACCTTTCCTAGGGGATTTTGTTGCTCACTTTTGGTTTCGAATGGTCTTACAGATAGCTACCCTTTCCTTTTAAGGGAGCAAAAATGTCATTTGGATTTCGACCCCTTTGTACCCCGTATATGCTGTCCAAGGCAGCATTTATTTGAACAAAAATACTGTTAAAAACAATATTATTGTTCCTTTTTTTTTTTAAAGGAGTTTATTTTTTAAACGCTGAATTGTCTTCAATTAATGCCAAACGATCCTTCAGAAATCATTCTAATGTATGAATTTGCTGCTCAGGTAACATTTCTTATCTATGTTAAACACTTTTTATTCATTAAAAACAACAAAACTTACTGACCCCAAACTTTTGAACAGAGTAGATATAAAGGGAAGTGAATCTAATGCCTACACTTCAATGCTGTGGCGTTTTAGATTAGAAATAATCATTTTTTTTTCTCCATTCCTTCTCTCTATTACTGTTTAATTTCCGTCTCCAGTTTCATCAGTCGGTGTCTGCTGAACTAAAGTCTCTGGGCAGAAGCTCCTACACACTTTGTGTGGACGGACCACTTCTTATCCGACAGGTGCTGCACCCCGAGGCCTCCAAAAAGGTAATCCGCAAACATGCCTTCATCCTTGAGTGTATTTTTTTAACTGAAACAAAATAGTGCGTTTTCTGACTTTTCTAAATTAGCTGTCAGTTTGTGGTATAATCTGTTTAGCTGCAACATGTTATAATCCTCACAGGAATGTTATGCTCATCGAGAGGACATTAAAGCGCTCTCAATCCATTCTGCCTTAAACCTTGTCCTCTTTCTTTACTGTTCTCTCTCTTCTGCCCTGCCCTCGGGCTCCTCCTAAACATATTTTTCTACCTGCATTCCTTTAATTTGCCTTTGTGTGTTTTGTTGTAGAATCTGGTCCTGCCAGAGTGCTTCTACACGTTTGTGGACTTGAAGAAAGAGTTTCACAAATGCTGCCCCAACGCAGGCACCGCCAAAGATCTCACGATCTCCTCCATGCTGGACTGTATCCTGCATTTTTTTCCTTGCTTTGTGTGTGCGTATATTTGTTTTGTTACCAATGCCTATATTATTTTAAAAAAAAAAGTCATTTGGTAACCAAAATGATTTATATTTATATATATTTTGCATGTACTAGTTCTTTTCAGAAGCATGTTCAGCTGTTTTAGTAGGAATATATGTGCATTCATGTGTGTGCATGTCATGTATGTGCCTTGACGCTGCTGTCAGACGTGTGTATTCCTGCAGTGGTGGATCAGGAGGCTGGACTGAGAGAAGTGGAGAACATGGTTCTGGTGATGCTGCACCTCCTGGCTGAGCCTTACAGTGAGTCATGCAGCGTTGTGGATTGATCTGTACCGTTTATAAATTGAGAAAACATGTTCCGTATTTCACTTCTGATGTGCACAACTGACCATGTTGCTTGTGATCTCATGATTCAATTTTTTTTTTTTTTTGTAGATCACAAATTCTCCACTTTTGAAACCGTAAACTACAAGTTTGAATCTGGAGCATGGTATGTACTTGGTCACCTTTACTGTGGTCTGATTTTTGTTGTTGTAAACAGTGTATTTTGTTCCTGTGAGCAGTTTCCTTTTTACTGCTGCTGACAACAAATTAATTTGTTGAGTTGTTGATTTTGACCATAGGTTTCAAAATACATCTGTGGAGTTTTCTCATAAGACCCATAAGGATGCTTCTGAGCATGAGGTTTATCTGTATGTCTGCATATTTGTGCTATTTCCAGTAGTAAGACAGAAGCTGTGGACAGCGAGACGGTCATCAGAGCTCGTGGGTTGCCATGGCAGTCGTCTGATCAGGACATCGCTCGCTTCTTCAAGGGCCTCAACATTGCCAAGTAAGATTACATCTCACCGTAACACTGAAACACACACTCGCAATGACACTGAGCATGCACTCAGAAAAGACCCTTTAGGACACATTAACAGTGTAATGCAAAACTCTGTAAGACCTCAAAGGCAAATCCAGCCAAATGTCCCATCAGGACTTTTACTTGTGGAAAAGTAGGTTTGTTTGGAAAGTCAAAGCTAATGTATCATACTGAGCAAATTGTTCAAGGGATCAAACTAGTTTTAAATGTTGCATCTCTGTCTTTCTTTGATTTTGTGTGTGTGTTGTGTTATGTTGTGGTTTTCAGAGGTGGCGTTGCGCTGTGTTTAAATGCTCAGGGGCGGAGGAACGGGGAAGCTCTGGTGCGCTTTATAAACTCTGAGCACAGAGACATGGCACTGGATCGACATAAACACCACATGGGAAACAGATACATTGAAGTGAGTTCATCTCCTTACAGCATCTTAATATCTCATCGTCTGAGATAGTCCTAATACTTCTATATAAAATTTACACTAGGCATGTGAGAAACTTACATTTTCTCATAACCGACTAGTCTTTGAGTTGAGGATGAATTTATAGACACCGCTTTTTGGAGAGTTTACCATGACAGTCTAACAGCATGCTAAAGCACAGCACACCAAAGAAGCTGCATATCTAAACTCATTTATTTTAAAGCTTTGTTTCTAAAAAAAACAAACAAAAAACAGTTAACCTCATTGTCAAATCGACCATCTTGATAAAATGTTCCTTCTTGATTCACATTTATTTGTATAGCGTTTTTCAATTTACATACCGTTTTAAAGCAGCTTTACAGTTTCTACATTACCAGGAATGTACAGTTCTTAGATAATACAAATCATACCGTTAGCTAATATCATGTATTTATTAGACAGAGAAAAAGAGCTCATTAAAGCAATTATTACAAGTTGTAAGCGTGATTACAACAAATTGTGTGTCATCTGAAGAGCTCGTAGGGGTTGCCATCATCTCTTCACATGTGTTTTGTCATCTGAAGTTGTCGAGGCTAGATTCTAACTAAAGCTGGTGCAATCTCTATTTACGGTCATTCCGAGGTTGAAACCGAAAGCAAATGGAAAATAAGAAGTGTAGGTGTTGTTCATAACATTTAAAACATTACATGGTCATATCAGTTTACACATACCAGGAATTTGTCTTAGTGACTGAAGTTTTCATAGCACAAATGATGAGATGCAGATAAAAAAGACAATTGACAATATGTGTGTGTTCTATACAAATATAAGGTAATGTAAATCGGAGATATATGCTTCTGATCTGACATATGCCCTCTGGAACATTATCAGGAAGGCGATTCCAGAGTTTAGGAGCTAAATGTGAAAACACTCTCCCTCCTTTAGTGGACTTAGAAATCTTAGGTACTACCAAAAGTTTTTTTTGTAGTGTTTTGTAATCTTAAAGAGTGTGATGGATTGTAAGGCGATTGAAGATCGGTTAAATAAACAGGAGCTAAACTGTTTAGGTTTACCTTATAGTTCAGTAGCAATACTTTGTAACCTATATGGAACTGTATATGGTGTTATAATATGATCATATATTTGTTTTGACCTGGTAAGAACTCAAGCTACAATTTAGTACAAAATGCTGCGGCTAGTTTGAGGATGCAGAGCAACCACCTATGCATTACAGCAATCCAGTCCAGAGGTCATGAATGCATGAACTAACCTTTCTGCATAAGACACCGTTAACATGTTTCATAGCTAAGTGATTTTTCTGGGGTGGGTAAAGGCTGTTTTTGTAATGCATGTAATATAATTTTTGAGAGACAAGTTTCTAATAACACCCATGTCTTTAACTGGGGCAGCGTTGGCGAGAGGTTTCTGAGCTCCTATATGTTTCGGTGTGCGCAGAGTGTTCTCTGATCTTTGTGTGTGAGTAAAGTGTATGTGCTTCAATGAAAGCAGTGCATTAATATAGAAAAGTGTTTAAACTGACTTGGAACTACCTATGCATTAAACGATTTTTAATGTACCCCTTCCAGTCGATCAAAATCGTGGTATAAATGGCTATATACAATAAGCACCATGGTTGACATTCTGCGTTTATTTTGTTACAGGTGTATAAAGCGACTGGGGAGGAATTTCTGAAGATTGCAGGAGGTGAGACATTTACATGAAGTCTTCAGTTGTAACGGGAGTAGACTCTTAGCATTTGTAGAGTAAATCTCTGTCCGTTATTCCCAGGTGTGTGTGTTTGTGTGTGTTCACCCCCCCTTTGGGAATGAAAGGCTCTTTGTGAGTCTTTTTCCTTTGCTGACTCATGTTAGGCAGGTAGATGGGGAAACTCTACTCCCCCTCTCTCCTGCCCCCTGATCTGGCCAGGCCACAGAGAAAGGGAGCCATTCCCTCGGGGAGTAAGATGGGTCAGCAGCCTCTCAAAAGCCTCACACTTCCCTCACACACAGCAGGTGTAAAAGTACAGCTGCCTGCCGAGATATCATTACAGTGCGTGTGGATGTGTCTGCTGAAAGCTTTGATAGCTGCTGAGAGTGTCTATGACATTCCGTAACTACTCGCCATTTTAAAATGTAAAATTCCCCCTCTTTTGACAGGCACGTCCAATGAGGTAGCCCAGTTCCTTTCTAAGGAAAACCAGGTGATAATCCGAATGCGCGGGCTTCCATTCACTGCTACTCCTCAGGATGTTCTGGGCTTCCTGGGCCCAGAGAGCCCGGTCACGGACGGGATGGAGGGGCTTCTGTTTGTGAAGTACCCAGATGGACGTCCTACAGGCGATGCATTTGTTCTCTTCGCTTGTGAGGAATATGCCCAGAATTCTCTGAAGAAGCATAAGCAGATCCTGGGCAAGAGATACATCGAGCTTTTCCGCAGCACTGCAGCTGAGGTCCAGCAGGTACAGATGTGTTTTATTTAACCCTTAGTGACCCAAGCATTGCTATTCATGATCATCTAACATGTCTTTAGGAAGTCATTATCTTAAAATGCAAAATATATATATATTTTTTCTAATGTATGTATTTTAATACCATTAAAAAAATTATCAATGAGAAAATGATGAAACGGATCAGAAAACAGCTAAAAACAAGTAATAATTTTGTACCCTTCATTTTGACTTTCAGGCTCTATTGTCTGAACAACAAGAACAATAGAAATGTTTTGACACCCTATTGCCCAATGTGCATTTTTGCTACTTTTAGAAAAATGTCTCAAAGTTATGTAGTTTTAAAATTTTTTTGAGGCATGTAAAACTTTTCCCGACAGTAGACGCTCAGAAATTGAATTCAAAAATTAAATGTAAAATACTTGCTTGGTAGAGGATTTATGCTGTGGCAGTTAATATGTTTCCTCCTAACAAGTAGCAGATACACTGACATGTATTACAGCAGTTATGTTTTTACCCACATTTAGTGAAAATTTGTATTATTGCTTTATACATTTGCTACGCTGAGGATTAATTGGAACAAAAAACCCTACAAATTGACTTTCCTACATTTCTAGGAAACCAACATCTAATTCTTTAATGCTATTTCCTTGACCTCTTGTATCTTTAAACTAGGTGTTGAATCGCTACATGTCCACTCCTCTGATCTCTACACTTCCTCCTCCTCCTCCAATGGTATCTATGCCTGTGTTAGCCACGCCACCCTTCATCACCACCGGCAACACACGAGACTGCATCCGACTGAGAGGTCTGCCATACACCGCCGCCATCGAGGACATCCTAGAGTTTATGGGGGAACATACCATTGATATCAAACCACACGGAGTGCACATGGTCCTCAACCAGCAGGTGACTTAAATAGGAACCTAATGGAACAAAAATCATCAGGCCTTATTAGAATGACACTGACTTTTTTTTCTTTTTTGTCTTTTCTCTGTCCATCGTTCTAGGGTCGACCCTCTGGTGATGCCTTCATTCAGATGAAGTCATCTGACCGTGCATTTATGGTGTCTCAGAAGTGCCACAAGAAGATGATGAAGGATCGTTATGTGGAGGTGTTCCAGTGCTCCACTGAGGAGATGAGCTTTGTGCTGATGGGGGGAACGCTTAACCGCAGCGGCCTGTCGCCACCTCCTTGCAAACTACCTTGTAAGAGACTGTCCGAAAGGAAGCTTTCATTTTATGGAGATTTTTTTTAATTTTTATTTTATTTCAAATGCTTATAGATGGAACTGCTCTGTTCACTTGGGTTAGTATTTAGCCTGAGCCAGCAGCTGTAATCGGTTCCTGTTTTAAAGACGCTGATCTGTGTGCAGTGTACCAGTCTGTTTGAGATTAGATTTCAGCTTATCTACAAGAAAGCAGTGTGATCACCTCTTTCATGGATCTAAAGGTGCAACATTTTGGCATTTAGAAAGAGCAAGCCTGTAGCGGCACTAAAGGAAGGGTTGTTTACTGAGTGATTCGATCTGGTTGTTTGACCTTGGCTTGAGAATGGGCCGTATGTGCTCGCGCCACAACAGAGGACACTGTAGTTTTTCCTGTGCCATATGAGCTAAGTATACATGACATTCACATACTTGTGCAAGGTCAGCTGTGTGTGTGAATGAGAGAGATTTACACATTGCCTGTTTTGATGAAAACAAATGTATTTATTTTAATAGAAAGCACTTTATCTTGTCCCGCTCAGGTCTATCTCCACCAACATACACTGCATTTCATGCGACTCCAACTATGATTCCCACTGAGGCAGCGTTGTATCAGTCCCCCCTGCTGGCCACTCCAAGAACTCCACAGGCCCCAACACACAGCCCTGCACATGCTTTAGCATACTATTCTCCACAGCTTTACATGAACATGAACATGAGCTACACCACCTACTACCCAAGGTACAAAAAAAAAAAAAAAAAATCGGTGCTAAGATTTTGCCATTTTTCGGTTTAGAAGCCTTACCCTCAGGTTTTACAATCCTTACGATAATTCTTAGGATTATTATTATTTATTTATTTATTTTTTGTAAGATTTTGCAACATTACTGTTTTATGGCATTTTTTGGATCAAATAAATGCAGCCTTTGAGCGGATAAGTGAGCCCAAACTTTTTGAATGTTGCCAACAGTTGCTAAGCAACTTATCAACTTCACCTATTAATATAAAATATGTGGTCACGTATACATCAGTCGGCTGTTTTACAACAGCTTCAAATGTAGCTCCTCCAATCAGAATTTAAATTCTAAACTGTCCATTTTATAATGCAATTTGTTTTATCACTTTATAAATCTTTTTTCCATGATTTAAAACCTTTTTTTCTCACTGTTGAATAGTCCACCGGTCTCTCCCTCCACGATGAGTTATTTTGCGGCCCCGCCGGGTTCAGTAGCGGCAGCTGTGGCGGCCCAGTCTGCCCCTGCCCTCCTCCCCCCTCAGCCCGGAGCACTGGTGCGAATGCAGGGCCTGCCGTACAACGCCGGGGTCAAAGACATCCTCAGCTTCTTTCAGGGATATCAGGTGACTCTTCATTCCACTACTCACTCACTCATTCATTTAGGTTCTCAAGTTCAAAAAAAAAAAAAAAAAAAATTGGGTTTCCCAAGCAGTGCCTGACACTTTCACCTGAGACTTTATCAGGACCCTACTTCTGTTGGATAAGCAGCAGACATCTTAAGAACTTTCTATTGTTTTGTAGTGTTTTATGATGAATGATTGTGTACATTTTGTCCTCTCATTAGCTGACAGCCGATTAGGCGGAGACTTCAGTGGACGGTATGACACCTGCACTCAGAGAAGGAGGGAAGGGGGTTATTATAGACAGGGATGGTTAGGTGGAAAAGAGTGCTGCTTTGTTTTGGGCACGGGTCTGTGTGCTCTCTCTCTCTCTCCCTCTCTCATTGTATATTAATGTCTAGTCATGGAGATTTTCCAGATGTGTGGTGGGGGTGGTAGTACAATGTCTTCGGCGTGCGTTTACCTGAGCGGTGTGTGTGTGTTACACTGTTCACAAAGCGTAGCACAGTGGCGCGTGTGTGAAATGCTGAGTTCAGATTTGACTCCTGGCTGAACCAATGAAATGGATCCGAGCCCAGTCCACCCTCCAAGTGTGCTTTTAACCTCTGATACAAAATGCACACTGTGGGACTCTGTGTGCGGGAAGTGTTTCTTTTTTGGCAGGTGGTCTGCAGCCCCCCCTCTTTCTTTCTATATAGTGCATTCATCCTTAAACATCTTATATGCAACCCTGTATGATGCAGACTGTTCTTCTCTCTTTTTTTTTGTGCAGTGGATTTTGGGTGGTGTGTTGAATTTCTGGCATACACTGGTGTCACTACTTTGGTTCTGAATGATAAAAGGCACTACGCTTCAGACCTGTGTTAATGAACTGTAATACTTTAAGGAATACTTCAGTATGCCCAGTACTTTTAGTTTAGATTTTAGTTTTTACATTTTCAAACATACTGTAGACTTGGGGTGTGAATATGTGCTCTGACAATGATTTGATTCTTAATAAATTAAATTAGGAATTTGGAGTTTAATTACACTTATACCAAGATTGCGGTAGTCTGTCTGAATACTACTAACGTTCCCACATTCTTGATACATTAATGGTTATATACAATTCAATATTTAGAAAATATATTATTTTAAATTGTATTTATGTAAGACATTTATTTTACAAAAGATTCCCATATCAGATTGACACACACACTGTAAGGACTCTCCATAGACATAATGGTTTTTATAATGTACAAACTGTATATTTTATCCTCTTACACTGCCCCTACCCCTAAACCTACCCATCACAGGAAACATTCTGCATTTTTATATTTAAAAAAATAATAATAATAATTCTATATGATTTATAAGCTTGTTTACCCATGGGGACCTCAATTTAGTTCAGGTCTAAGTAATATTGTGAAATGTCATTACAATTTTGAAAGTATAATTTTCTATTTGAATATATTTTAAAATTTAATTTATTCCTTTGGTGGCAAAGCTGATAAATGTTTCAGCATCATTACTCCAGTCTTCAGTCTCACGTGATCCCGTGATTTGATGATCAAGAAACATTTCTCATCAATGTTAAAAACGGTTCTACCGCTTAATATTATCTTTCAGGATACTTTGAATAGAAAGGGCAAAATAATTTATTTCAAAATAGAAATCGTTGATCAATTCAATGCATCTTTTTTTTTTTAATCAAATATAATGATCAATTGTAATTTAAGTATTTTCACTGCCATGTCATGCACATCGTTTGACACCCTTAGTAGAAAAGCATACTACTCTTGCGTCACCTGTAGCTGAAGTGCTGATTGTTGTGAGTGTAACGTGAGGCCTGTGGCACTGACTGTGGCTCGTTGTGCTGTAGTACGCTCCTGAAGACTACAGCAGCTTGGTTGGAGTGAGTGAGCAGGGCCGGAGCCTGATTCAGCCTAAAGAGTGGCTTTGTCTGTAAGGGCAGCCCCCCCCCCCCCAGGTAAGCTCCCATCATGTCCCGTGACCCGAACCCCTCGCTTCTGCATGGACTAATACGCTAACTCCTCCTCTCAGGGGTGACCTCCAATCGGCACTGCTGTGCAGTAATCCTCTTCTGTTTTTGAATGTGTAAATGAATCTTCACTCTCTGCTTCATGCATAATTTACTCCAGTATGCTTAAATGATCTGTGTGCTGCTGTTTTAAGAAGCTTGTTGTAATAATGCGCTTTCTCTCCGATGTGATTTATTGGTTTGGGGTTTGATTGTCATCATTGTTCTTAACTTGCTGCAAGTCTCCAGCCTTTATAAGAGGTTCCTAATGAATGGCTAAGTATATACTTTTACATCTTTTCTGCTGATTTGATTGACTGTAAGAAGACATTCTGTGTGGAGTGGGTTTATGCAAAAAAGCGTAAATGGTGTTTAATCCAAACTCAAATCCTGTTTTTCTTTATAGAACTCTAATGTGCATGTGGAGGGATCTTGCCCTTCTATATATTTGTAAATAAATGTCACCACTGGAACATTATGTACAATAGTGGCCAAAAGTGATCTTCATTTGAAATATCCCTTTATTCAAATATTATTAAAAATTGTTCAAATTAAGTTGTACTTGGAATCAGTTTTGTGAAAACTCAATGATAACTGCAATACGGCCGCACAATTTGGCATAAGTCATACAAAGAAATTATGAACGCATGCAAAAACAAAAGATTAATAGATTGTTGTAGTCAATGTGAGCTTTTTGCATAGTAAAATAAAAACTTAGTTTTTTGGGCAAATAATTTTGTAACCAAGTTTACCGTAAAAAAATCATTAAAGCCATGAAAATAAATATCACCTTCGGATATCACTTTTGAACAATACCGTGTGTGTGTGTGTGTGTGTGTGTATTTGGAAATAGTTTGGAAACATTACTAAGTTAAATGTTTTTGAAAAAAGTCTCTTTTGCTCATCAAACCTGCATTTATTTGATCAAAAATACAGTATAAACAGTAATATTGTAAAATAATTTTACTATTTAACATAATGGTTTTGTATTTGAAAATACTTTAATTATAATTTATTTCTGTGATACAAAGGTGAATTATCATCATTCAATCTGTGCCTCATGATCCTTCAGACATCATTCTAATATACTTTTTTATCAGGATTCTTTGAATAAAAAGTTAAAGAACATTTATTTGAAATATAAATATGTTTTCTTTATTTTCTATCAAATAAATGAAGGCTTGATGAGTGTAAGAGACTGACAAAAAGTCCAAAATTTTGACCGGTACTGCATGTATATGTGTGTACATATGTGTGTATAAATGTATTTACTTGGTTTTTAAATATTGTTTTGATGCAGCTCCAGGCGGACTCTGTGCTCGTGCTGTATAACTGGAGTGGTCAGCGTAGTGGGGAGGCACTGGTGACCTTCCCCAGTGAGAAAGCAGCGAGACATGCTGTAGCCGAATGCTCCAATCTTCCCTTCTCCGGCCATCCCATCCGTCTGGTTTGCTGCGAGTGACCACACACAAACCGCTACACCCACTTAGGGAGGACCGCACTTCACCCGTCTTACCCCTTTCTCCATCATTGCCTGTCTTTTGGCTTTTCAGACAGTTGTTCCTGACACAAAGTAGTAGTTTAGGAGGGGACCTGACGCAGAAGCACTGTATATATGTTTATATAAACACAAGCTAAACATCTCAGTAGCACTGTCCCACTGCTTGTGTATGTGTGTGAGGAAAATTGAAATCAATGGCATGCATGCTAAAGTCTTCCTGTCTTTTTGATGTCAACAGCTCTTCTATCCTAACTCGAGACCTTAAAAGCAAACGTATAAGCCTTGCAAGCCTTATGAAACCAGAGATCTTCCAGTTGGGCAGTCCAGTTAGGCACTAGAGAAACAAAATGCAATGCAATACTTATTGCCATTATGGATAAAAGAATGTTATGTAAAAAGTCAAATATGTTCTTTCAAATACTGTAAGACCATAACAAGCATGATGGATTTCCCAGTGTACCTCTGCACTATTGGACTGACACAGCCTTCAGACTTATTCCTTATTTAATAGAGATCAGACCAAGTATGTACTCCAAAGACTTGCATGAACTGATTTTTAGTTTAATCCATTCGAAAAGTGAAAATTTTATTTAAAGTTAAAGATGAGTTGTTTGTGTGCTCTATATGCTTCACTGCTCATTCTTTAAAGGAATTGAATTGATAGAGGTGTGTATTCTGTTGCCCCCAGTCTGACCCCATGAGAGGTTAAGTGCAGATTGAACTATGCTGTGGTCTCTCCTCGTTTTGGACTTTGCAATTTTTTGGAATTGTTGTCTACGTCAGTTTTTTTTTTCTACTGATGGCAGGCTGCTTGAATCATGAATTTATTTTTTTTATGTATTTCATGACTACATTACCCGGAGTGCAATACAGGCTGAACAAAAATGTCACACCTCTCTAGAGAAAGAAGGGGCATTTTTCCTTAAAATGTATGAAATGTGTCTGTATGTGTAAATGTGATTCTTATATGCAACAAATAAATTGATATTGCTCTGACCATTAGCGTGTCAAAGTAGTAACGTGAAATTATTTGGACCAGCATTGAGTGATTGTTTAGATCAGTAGTTTTCAACCTTTTTAACACCAAGGCTCCCCAGAGTGTCCACAACAAAGGCCCATGACTTTTACAGTTTACTTAATATGGGTTAAATAAAATATTTTTATTTAATCCTAATTCTATGGCATACTTAGAACAATTTATATTCAGTAAAAAAAAAATGCGTGAGAAGTTTAATCTCCTTGACATTTCCAGGTCTCGGAATCACACTTTTAAAATCTGGCGACCATATATTTGTTCTTTACAGTGAAAATGTTGAAGAGTTGAATTGAAGTAAGAAATGGATTGATTTTTCATTTTGGGTTTTCCTTTTTGGTAACACTTTACTTGAAGGGGTGTGTATAAGACTAACATGACGCCAGTCAGCTCTGGAAGGGTCTAGAGCCTCCATTGTTGCACTCAGGTCTATGTCTCATGGCCCTCTATCAGAATCCAGAGTTTTGAGAAGATTGGGGATACTTCATTTTTCACCCCCCCAAAAAAACCTAAGGGGTAACACTGTCGTTTTTTTTTCTGGTCGAAATTTTGATTTTCGATATCTCAGCTCTGGAAGGGTCTAGAGCCTCCATTTTTGCACTCAGGTTTAAGTCTCATGGCCCTCTATCAGAATCCAGAGTTTTGAGAAGATTGGGGATACTTCATTTTTCGCCCAAAAAAAAAAAACGTAAGGGGTAACACTGTCGTTTTTTTTTTCTGGTCGAAATTTTGAATTTCGATATCTCAGCTCTGGAAGGGTCTAGAGCCTCCATTGTTGCACTCAGGTCTAAGTCTCATGGCCCTCTATCAGAATCCAGAGTTTTGAGAAGATTAAGGATACTTAATTTTTCGCCCCAAAAATAAACGTAAGGGGTAACACTGTTGTTTTTTTTACGGGTCGAAATTTTGATTTTTGATATCTCAGCTCTGGAAGGGTCTAGAGCCTCCATTGTTGCACTCAGGTCTAAGTCTCATGGCCCTCTATCAGAATCCAGAGTTTTGAGAAGATTGGGGATACTTATTTTTTGCCCCCCCCCCCCCCCAAAAAAAAACGTAAGTGGTAATACTGTCGTTTTTTTTACGGGTCGAAATTTTGATTTTCGATATCTCAGCTCTGGAAGGGTTTAGAGCCTCCATTGTTGCACTCAGGTCTAAGTCTCATGGCCCTCTATCAGAATCCAGAGTTTTGAGACGATTGGGGATAATTATTTTTTGCCCCCCCCCCCCAAAAAAAAAAAAAAACGTAAGGGGTAACACTGTCGTTTTTTTTACGGGTCAAAATTTTGATTTTCGATATCTCAGCTCTGGAAGGGTTTAGAGCCTCCATTTTTGCACTCAGGTCTAAGTCTCATGGCCCTCTATCAGAATCCAGAGTTTTGAGAAGATTGGGGATACTTAATTTTTCGCCCAAAAAAAAAAACGTAAGGGGTAACACTGTCGTTTTTTTTTCGGGTCGAACTTTTGATTTTCGATATCTCAGCTCAGGAAGGGTCTAGAGCCTCCATTGTTGCACTCAGGTCTAAGTCTCATGGCCCTCTATCAGAATCCAGAGTTTTGAGAAGATTGGGGATACTTATTTTTTGGCCACCCCAAAAAAAACGTAAGTGGTAACACTGTCGTTTTTTTTACGGGTCGAAATTTTGATTTTCGATATCTCAGCTCTGGAAGGGTTTAGAGCCTCCATTTTTGCACTCAGGTCTATGTCTCATGGCCCTCTATCAGAATCCAGAGTTTTGAGAAGATTGGGGATACTTATTTTTTGGCCCCCCTCCCAAAAAAACGTAAGGGGTAACACTGCCGTTTTTTTTACGGGTCGAAATTTTGATTTTCGATATCTCAGCTCTGGAAGGGTCTAGAGCCTCCATTTTTGCACTCAGGTCTAAGTCTCATGGCCCTCTATCAGAATCCAGAGTTTTGAGAAGATTGGGGATACTTATTTTTTGGCCCCCCCCCAAAAAAAACGTAAGGGGTAACACTGCCGTTTTTTTTACGGGTCGAAATTTTGATTTTCAATATCTCAGCTCTGGAAGGGTTTAGAGCCTCCATTTTTGCACTCAGGTCTATGTCTCATGGCCCTCTATCAGAATCCAGAGTTTTGAGAAGATTGGGGATACTTAATTTTTCGCCCAAAAAAAAAAAAACGTAAGGGGTAACACTGTCGTTTTTTTTTCTGGTCGAAATTTAGAGTTTCGATATCTCAGCTCTGGAAGGGTCTAAAGCCTCCATTTTTGCACTCAGGTCTTAGTCTCATGGCCCTCTATCAGAATCCAGAGTTTTGAGAACATTGGGGAAACTTAATTTTTTGCCTAAAAAAAAATCGTAAGGGGTAAAACTGTCATTTTTTTTTCTGGTCGAAATTTTGAGTTTCGATATCTCAGCTCTGGAAGGGTCTAGAGCCTCCATTGTTGCACTCAGGTCTAAGTCTCATGGCCCTCTATCACAATCCAGAGTTTTGAGAAGATTGAGGAAACTTAATTTTTTGCCTAAAAAAAAAATCGTAAGGGGTAACACTGTCATTTTTTTTTTCTGGTCGAAATTTTGAGTTTCGATATCTCAGCTCTGGAAGGGTCTAGAGCCTCCATTGTTGCACTCAGGTCTAAGTCTCATGGCCCTCTATCAGAATCCAGAGTTTTGAGAAGATTGGGGAAACTTAATTTTTCGCCCCCCAAAAAAATCGTAAGGGGTAACACTGTCGTTTTTTTTCATGGTCGAAATTTTGAGTTTCGATATCTGAGCTCTGGAAGGGTCTAGAGCTTCCATTGTTGCACTCAGGTCCAAGTCTCATGGCCCTCTATCAGAATCCAGTGTTTTGAGAAGATTGGGTATACTTAGATTTTCGCCCAAAAAAAAAAAAAACGTAAGGGGTAACACTGTCGTTTTTTTTTCATGGTCAAAATTTTGAGTTTCGATATCTCAGCTCTGGAAGGATCTAAAGTCTCCATTTTTGCACTCAGGTCTAAGTCTCATGGCCCTCTATCAGAATCCAGATTTTTGAGAAGATGGGGGAAACTTAATTTTTCGCCCCCAAAAAAAATCGTAAAGGGTAACACTGTCGTTTTTTTTCATGGTCGAAATTTTGAGTTTCGATATCTCAGCTCTGGAAGGATCTAAAGTCTCCATTTTTGCACTCAGGTCTAAGTCTCATGGCCCTCTATCAGAATCCAGATTTTTGAGAAGATTGGGGAAACTTAATTTTTCGCCCAAAAAAAAACGTAAGGGGTAACACTGTCGTTTTTTTTTTTCTGGTCGAAATTTTGAGTTTCGATATCTCAGCTCTGGAAGGGTCTAGAGCCTCCATTGTTGCACTCAGGTCTAAGTCTCATGTCCCTCTATCAGAATCCAGAGTTTTGAGAAGATTGGGGATACTTAATTTTTCGCCCAATGTTACGTTCCCTCCCAAAAAGCGAGGGGAACCTGATAACCCTCTGCTTCGACCCACAAATGCCAGCAAAAGAGGAATGGAGTCGTGGTGCAAGAAAAGGAGACAAATTCCAAATACCGTACAAACTCTGTTTTTATTTTTGTCACGGTAATAATGTAAATGATAAACAAATTTAAGTGAGAAAGGGGAGAGGTGGACGAACCAAAGAAAAGAAATAAACAAAAATACTCCACCACTAACCTATGCTAATTATTCCCATCAACTATCTGCCACACGTTCAAGGCGCCCTAACCAAAATTTCAGATGGTGGTCTGCCCAGGTCTAACTGGTGTTTATAGATAGAGAAGTATGCCTACGGGTGATGTGAAGGGGTGGTCAAAATCCCTTGCCTCTTAAGTATATATATCATAATATCATTTTGAATGATTATGTATTTCTTTTATAAAATCAATAATTAAGTATATTCATTGTTACTTAATCATTTATCGACATATAAATTTATTCTTTGTGCTTTTGCTTGTGAAATAATATTCTTAAATGCATGCTGATGTAAGTCACCAGCTTCTTTTAGGTGCCCAAGGCCATTTGTCTCTTTCTCTGGTCTCAGGAGAAAGGTTTATGGATCATAAAGGCAGCATGAACACATATATCCAACACATAGGATACTTCTCTATACATATGGTCAAGCTATATTGAGCATTGCTATATTGAACTTTAATTGTTCTATTAAAATGTATTCTTTCTATTATATTTGCTTTCTGAGGAGCAAATGTTATCTGTTTTTCTCCCAAACGAGTGAATGGTTTACCATTGTTTTGGTACACTTAACTGATAATAAGCCGCTCAGACTCTCTTCAGCCTTGATGGGAGCTCCTATTTGCTAGTGTCCTATGTAAATGCAGTAACAGTGAAAATAATAGGAAAATAGGGATTTGGTTTGTGTTTGAGTGTTAAAACATAAAGGGTTCATTGAAGCCAATAGTTTAAGGCACCATGTTGAAGTCTTACTCCAGTTAGACTAAAGTTCAGTGCTAGTCTTCTTGGTTGCAGGTTAAGGAACCACTGCCATTATTGGAGATTGAATGAGTTGTTCTGGACATACTGGTGCCAGCAACCCAAATCTGTGACCTGGAAGTTCATGACGTGCCTCATCGATGGAGATATGTTTCATCTATCTGTATATGTGTGGAAAATTCCTGTGTTTATCTATATCTTAGCCAATGAGAATTATTCAACGTGTAAGCAACGACGTAGCTTAGACCTTGGAAATGGTATAACTGCTGTGATTGTTGTAACTGCAAGGGGGCGGCCTACGAACTCCTGAGTGAGTCTTGAAGCTGACTTCTGCTGATGAAATGGCAAACTATGTTCAGTAAAACTTTCTTTTATTTTTTTTATAATTCTGACTCCAGGTCTTCATTCTTCATATCTGGTTCTGGGTCCTTAACTGTTTACCCCGAACAGTTGTATACCCTGGGGTAGCTCTAAATCTACTCCCCCAACTCCCTATAAACAAAGAACAAGAAAAAGAAGTTAACACAAACAATAATAATAATAATTCACAAACAACAAACTCAGTCCTGCTGTTCAAGTTCCAAAAGTAGAACACAAAGCTAGAGTTACTAGCTAACAAATCCTTAGTCCCGCTGTTCAAGTTCCAAAAGTAAAACAGAAGGCTAGAGCTAACAAATCAGATTACAACATTATCAAATGTTCCAATCCTAATCTCAAATAGACAACAATAAAGTAATCTATAAGTCACAAAGTTCCCCAAAAAGGGATACCAACCACACCAACAGCAGGAACAGAGTGCAAAGCCCAGAGCAGATAGTGAACAGATCCAAAACTAGGCTTTTTAAAGAGCCCAGCCAGCTGCAGCCACTGACGAGTAGGAGGAGTTCCAAGATCCAATCAGCCGTTGAACCACCAATCAGCTGCTGGAATGGTTACAGAAGCCATCTTACCTGTAAGAAGAAAAACACAAGAACCACAAGCAATGCCAGAAAAGAAAATCACTAATACGTACCCAGTTCTCTGGGGACGTAACACCCAAAAAAAAAAACATAAGGGGTAACACTGTCGGTTTTTTTTTCTGGTCAAAATTTTGAGTTTCGATATCTCAGCTCTGGAAGGGTCTAAAGCCTCCATTTTTGCACTCAGGTCTAAGTCTCATGGCCCTCTATCAGAATCCAGTTTTTTGAGAAGATTGGGGAAACTTAATTTTTCGCACCAAAAAAAAAAAAACGTAAGGGGTAACACTGTCGTTTTTTTTTTTCTGTTCGAAATTTTGAGTTTCGATATCTCAGCTCTGGAAGGGTCTAGAGCCTCCATTGTTGCACACAGGTCTAAGTCTCATGGCTGTAACGTAAAGACTTCGGAAGCAATTGCAAGTAACAATGTTTATTAGAAACTCAGTACACTGTCCACAGACAAGCAGGGACTCAATGGTCAGATAGACAAGGTGCAGGTGAAGTGAGGTGACGATCAACAAGACTAATCCAGAACATACACGGGGAAACAGACAGGAACAACGAAGGATACTGGAACGTAGAGGGATCTGACACCGGACATCACAAACAACGATCTGACAATGGAGATGAGAAATGGGTGAGATTAAATAGACTGGAATGATAGACTGCAGCTGGTGATGAGCGATGATTGAATCAGTGCTGACGAGCGGCACGCCCGTCTAATCAGCACACACACACACATACCACAACAGAAACACGAGACCTGGAGAAGACATAGGATTTACCAACCAGAGTTTTGAGATGATTGGGGAGGTCTAAGTCTCATGGCCCTCTATCAGAATCCAGAGTTTTGAGAAGATTGGGGATACTTAATTTTTCGCCCCAACCCCCCCCCCCCCCCCCCCAAAAAAACGTAAGGGGTAACACTGTCGTTTTTTTTTCTGGTCGAAAATTTGAGTTTTGATATCTCAGCTCTGGAAGGGTCTAAAGCGTCCATTTTTGCACTCAGGTCTAAGTCTCATGGCCCTCTATCAGAATCCAGAGTTTTAAGATGATTGGGGAAACTTAACCCCCCCCCCCCCCCCCCCAAAAAAAACGTAAGGGGTAACACTGTCTTTTTTTTTTTCTGGTCAAAATTTTGAGTTTCGATATCTCAGCTCTGGAAGGGTCTAGAGCCTCCATTGTTGCACTCAGGTCTAAGTCTCATGGCCCTCTATCAGAATCCAGAGTTTTGAGAAGTTTGGGGAAACGTAACTTTTCGCCCAAAAAAAAAAAACGTAAGGGGTAACACTGTCGTTTTTTTTTTCTGGTCAAAATTTTTAGTTTCGATATCTCAGCTCTGGAAGGGTCTAGAGCCTCCATTGTTGCACTCAGGTCTAAGTCTCATGGCCCTCTATCAGAATCCAGAGTTTTGAGAAGATTGGGGATACTTAATTTTTCGCCCAAAAAAAAAAGACGTAAGGGGTAACACTGTCGTTTTTTTTTCTGGTCGAAATTTTGAGTTTTGATATCTCAGCTCTGGAAGGGTCTAAAGCGTCCATTTTTGCACTCAGGTCTAAGTCTCATGGCCCTCTATCAGAATCCAGAGTTTTGAGAAGATTGGGGATACTTAATTTTTCGCCCCCACCCCCCCAAAAAAAACGTAAGGGGTAACACTGTCGTTTTTTTTTCTGGTCAAAATTTTGAGTTTTGATATCTCAGCTCTGGAAGGGTCTAAAGCGTCCATTTTTGCACTCAGGTCTAAGTCTCATGGCCCTCTATCAGAATCCAGAGTTTTAAGATGATTGGGGAAACTTAATTTTTCACCCCCCCCCCCCCAAAAAAAAAACATAAGGGGTAACACTGTCGTTTTTTTTTTCTGGTCAAAATTTTGAGTTTCGATATCTCAGCTCTGGAAGGGTCTAGAGCCTCGATTGTTGCACTCAGATCTAAGTCTCATGGCCCTCTATCAGAATCCAGAGTTTTGAGAAGATTGGGGATACTTAATTTTTCGCCCCCCCCCCCAAAAAAACACGTAAGGGGTAACACTGTCGTTTTTTTTTTCTGGTCGAAATTTAGAGTTTCGATATCTCAGCTCTGGAAGGGTCTAAAGCGTCCATTTTTGCACTCGGGTCTAAGTCTCATGGCCCTCTATCAGAATCCAGAGTTTTGAGAAGATTGGGGAAACTTAACTTTTCGCCCAAAAAAAAAAAAAAAACGTAAGGGGTAACACTGTCGTTTTTTTTTCTAGTCGAAATTTTGAGTTTTGATATCTCAGCTCTGGAAGGGTCTAAAGCGTCCATTTTTGCACTCGAGGTCTAAGTCTCATGGCCCTCTATCAGAATCCAGAGTTTTGAGAAGATTGGGGATACTTAATTTTTCTCCCAAAAAAAAAAACCGTAAGGGGTAACACTGTCGTTTTTTTTTCATGGTCGAAATTTTGAGTTTCGATATCTCAGCTCTGGAAGGGTCTAGAGCCTCCATTGTTGCACTCAGGTCTATGTCTCATGGCCCTCTATCAGAATCCAGAGTTTTGAGAAGATTGGGGATACTTAATTTTTCACCCCCCCAAAAAAAACCGTAAGGGGTAACACTGTCATTTTTTTTCTGGTCGAAATTTTGAGTTTAGATATCTCAGCACTGGAAGGGTCTAGAGCCTCCATTGTTGCACTCAGGTCTATGTCTCATGGCCCTCTATCAGAATCCAGAGTTTTGAGAAGATTGGGGATACTTAATTTTTCGCCCAAAAAAAAAAACGTAAGGGGTAACACTGTCGTTTTTTTTTCTGGTCGAAATTTAGAATTTCGATATCTCAGCTCTGGAAGGGTCTAGAGCCTCCATTGTTGCACTCAGGTCTAAGTCTCATGGCCCTCTATCAGAATTCAGAGTTTTGAGAAGATTGGGGATACTTAATTTTTCGCCAAAAAAAAAAAACGTAAGGGGTAACACTGTCGTTTTTTTCGGGTCGAAATTTTGATTTTCGATATCTCAGCTCTGGAAGGGTCTAGAGCCTCCATTGTTGCACTCAGGTCTATGTCTCATGGCCCTCTATCAGAATCCAGAGTTTTGAGAAGATTGGGGATACTTAATTTTTCGCCCCAAAAAAAAAAACGTAAGGGGTAACACTGTCGTTTTTTTTTTGGGTCGAAATTTTGATTTTCGATATCTCAGCTCTGGAAGGGTCTAGAGCCTCCATTGTTGCACTCAGGTCTAAGTCTCATGGCCCTCTATCAGAATCCAGAGTTTTGAGAAGATTGGGGATACTTAATTTTTCGCCCAAAAAAAAAAACGTAAGGGGTAACACTGTCGTTTTTTTTTTCTGGTCGAAATTTTGAATTTCGATATCTCAGCTCTGGAAGGGTCTAGAGCCTCCATTGTTGCACTCAGGTCTATGTCTCATGGCCCTCTATCAGAATCCAGAGTTTTGAGAAGATTGGGGATACTTAATTTTTCGCCCCAAAAAAAAAACGTAAGGGGTAACACTGTCGTTTTTTTTTTCTGGTCGAAATTTTGATTTTCGATATCTCAGCTCTGGAAGGGTCTAGAGCCTCCATTTTTGCACTCAGGTTTAAGTCTCATGGCCCTCTATCAGAATCCAGAGTTTTGAGAAGATTGGGGATACTTAATTTTTCGCCCAAAAAAAAAACGTAAGGGGTAACACTGTCGTTTTTTTTTCTGGTCGAAATTTTGATTTTCGATATCTCAGCACTGGAAGGGTCTAGAACCTCCATTGTTGCACTCAGATCTATGTCTCATGGCCCTCTATCAGAATCCAGAGTTTTGAGAAGATTGGGGATACTTAATTTTTCGCCAAAAAAAAAAAACGTAAGGGGTAACACTGTCGTTTTTTTTCTGGTCGAAATTTTGAATTTCGATATCTCAGCTCTGGAAGGGTCTAGAGCCTCCATTGTTGCACTCAGGTCTATGTCTCATGGCCCTCTATCAGAATCCAGAGTTTTGAGAAGATTGGGGATACCTAATTTTTCGCCCAAAAAAAAAAAAAACGTAAGGGGTAACACTGTCGTTTTTTTTTCTGGTCGAAATTTTGACTTTCGATATCTCAGCTCTGGAAGGGTCTAGAGCCTCCATTTTTGCACTCAGGTTTAAGTCTCATGGCCCTCTATCAGAATCCAGAGTTTTGAGAAGATTGGAGCAACTTCATTTTTCGCCCGAAAAAAAAAAACGAAAGGGGTACCACTGTCAGTTTTTTTTTCGGGTCGAAATTTTGAGTTTCGATATCTCAGCTCTGGAAGAGTCTAGAGCCTCTATTGTTGCACTCAGGTCTAAGTCTCATGGCCCTCTATCAGAATCCAGAGTTTTGAGAAGATTGGGGATACTTAATTTTTCGCCCCCCAAAAAAAACGTAAGGGGTAACACTGTCGTTTTTTTTTCGGGTCGAAATTTTGAGTTTAGATATCTCAGCACTGGAAGGGTCTAGAGCCTCCATTGTTGCACTCAGGTCTATGTCTCATGGCCCTCTATCAGAATCCAGAGTTTTGAGAAGATTGGGGATACTTAATTTTTCGCCCAAAAAAAAAAACGTAAGGTGTAACACTGTCGTTTTTTTTTTTCTGGTCGAAATTTTGAATTTCGATATCTCAGCTCTGGAAGGGTCTAGAGCCTCCATTGTTGCACTCAGGTCTATGTCTCATGGCCCTCTATCAGAATCCAGAGTTTTGAGAAGATTGGGGATACTTAATTTTTCGCCCAAAAAAAAAGACGTAAGGGGTAACACTGTCGTTTTTTTTTTCTGGTCGAAATTTTGATTTTCAATATCTCAGCTCTGGAAGGGTCTAGAGCCTCCATTGTTGCACTCAGGTCTATGTCTCATGGCCCTCTATCAGAATCCAGAGTTTTGAGAAGATTGGGGATACTTAATTTTTCGCCCCAAAAAAAAAAAACGTAAGGGGTAACACTGTCGTTTTTTTTTTCTGGTCGAAATTTTGATTTTCGATATCTCAGCTCTGAAAGGGTCTAGAGCCTCCATTTTTGCACTCAGGTTTAAGTCTCATGGCCCTCTATCAGAATCCAGAGTTTTGAGAAGATTGGGGATACTTAATTTTTCGCCCAAAAAAAAAACGTAAGGGGTAACACTGTCGTTTTTTTTTCTGGTCGAAATTTTGATTTTCGATATCTCAGCACTGGAAGGGTCTAGAACCTCCATTGTTGCAGTCAGGTCTATGTCTCATGGCCCTCTATCAGAATCCAGAGTTTTGAGAAGATTGGGGATACTTAATTTTTCGCCAAAAAAAAAAAAACGTAAGGGGTAACACTGTCGTTTTTTTTTTTGGTCGAAATTTTGAATTTCGATATCTCAGCTCTGGAAGGGTCTAGAGCCTCCATTGTTGCACTCAGGTCTATGTCTCATGGCCCTCTATCAGAATCCAGAGTTTTGAGAAGATTGGGGATACCTAATTTTTCGCCCAAAAAAAAAAAAACGTTAGGGGTAACACTGTCGTTTTTTTTTCTGGTCGAAATTTTGACTTTCGATATCTCAGCTCTGGAAGGGTCTAGAGCCTCCATTTTTGCACTCAGGTTTAAGTCTCGTGGCCCTCTATCAGAATCCAGAGTTTTGAGAAGATTGGAGCAACTACATTTTTCGCCCGAAAAAAAAAAAACGAAAGGGGTACCACTGTCGGTTTTTTTTTCGGGTCGAAATTTTGAGTTTCGATATCTCAGCTCTGGAAGAGTCTAGAGCCTCTATTGTTGCACTCAGGTCTAAGTCTCATGGCCCTCTATCAGAATCCAGAGTTTTGAGAAGATTGGGGATACTTAATTTTTCGCCCCCCCAAAAAAACGTAAGGGGTAACACTGTCGTTTTTTTTTCGGGGTCGAAATTTTGAGTTTAGATATCTCAGCACTGGAAGGGTCTAGAGCCTCCATTGTTGCACTCAGGTCTATGTCTCATGGCCCTCTATCAGAATCCAGAGATTTGAGAAGATTGGGGATACTTAATTTTTCGCCCAAAAAAAAAACGTAAGGGGTAACACTGTCGTTTTTTTTTTTTCTGGTCGAAATTTTGAATTTCGATATCTCAGCTCTGGAAGGGTCTAGAGCCTCCATTGTTGCACTCAGGTCTATGTCTCATGGCCCTCTATCAGAATCCAGAGTTTTGAGAAGATTGGGGATACTTAATTTTTCGCCCAAAAAAAAAGACGTAAGGGGTAACATAGTCGTTTTTTTTTTCTGGTCGAAATTTTGATTTTCAATATCTCAGCTCTGGAAGGGTCTAGAGCCTCCATTGTTGCACTCAGGTCTATGTCTCATGGCCCTCTATCAGAATCCAGAGTTTTGAGAAGATTGGGGATACTTAATTTTTCGCCCAAAAAAAAAATCGCAAGGGGTAACACTGTCGTTTTTTTTTCTGGTCGAAATTTTGAATTTCGATATCTCAGCTCTGGAAGGGTCTAGAGCCTCCATTGTTGCACTCAGGTCTATGTCTCATGGCCCTCTATCAGAATCCAGAGTTTTGAGAAGATTGGGGATACTTAATTTTTCGCCCAAAAAAAACAAAAACGTAAGGGGTAACACTGTCGGGTTTTTTTTCGGGTCGAAATTTTGAGTTTCGATATCTCAGCTCTGGAAGAGTCTAGAGCCTCTATTGTTGCACTCAGGTCTAAGTCTCATGGCCCTCTATCAGAATCCAGAGTTTTGAGAAGATTGGGGATACTTAATTTTTCTGCCCAAAAAAAAACGTAAGGGGTAACAATGTCGTTTTTTTTTCGGGTCGAAATTTTGAGTTTCGATATCTCAGCACTGGAAGGGTCTAGAGCCTCCATTGTTGCACTCAGGTCTATGTCTCATGGCCCTCTATCAGAATCCAGAGTTTTGAGAAGATTGGGGATACTTAATTTTTCGCCCCCAAAAAAAAACGTAAGGGGTAACACTGTCGTTTTTTTTTCGGGTCGAAATTTTGAGTTTCGATATCTCAGCACTGGAAGGGTCTAGAGCCTCCATTGTTGCACTCAGGTCTATGTCTCATGGCCCTCTATCAGAATCCAGAGTTTTGAGAAGATTGGGGATACTAAATTTTTCGCCCAAAAAAAAAAACGTAAGGGGTAACACTGTCGTTTTTTTTTCTAGTCAAAATTTTGAGTTTCGACATCTCAGCTCTGGAAGGGTCTAGAGCCTCCATTGTTGCACTCAGGTCTATGTCTCATGGCCCTCTATCAGAATCCAGAGTTTTGAGAAGATTGGGGATACTTAATTTTTCACCCAAAAAAAAATGTAAGGGGTAACACTGTCGGTTTTTTTTCTGGTCGAAATTTTGATTTTCGATATCTCAGCTCTAGAAGGGTCTAGAGCCTCCATTTTTGCACTCAGGTTTAAGTCTCATGGCCCTCTATCAGAATCCAGAGTTTTGAGAAGATTGGAGAAACTTCATTTTTCACCTGAAAAAAAAACAAAACGAAAGGGGTAACACTGTCGTTTTTTTTTTTCGGGTCGAAATTTTGAGTTTAGATATCTCAGCACTGGAAGGGTCTAGAACCTCCATTGTTGCACTCAGGTCTATGTCTCATGGCCCTCTATCAGAATCCAGAGTTTTGAGAAGATTGGGGATACTTAATTTTTCGCCAAAAAAAAAAAAAACGTAAGGGGTAACACTGTCGTTTTTTTTTCTGGTCGAAATTTTGAAATTCGATATCTCAGCTCTGGAAAGGTCTAGAGCCTCCATTGTTGCACTCAGGTCTATGTCTCATGGCCCTCTATCAGAATCCAGAGTTTTGAGAAGATTGGGGATACTTAATTTTTCGCCCAAAAAAAAAAAACGTAAGGGGTAACACTGTCGTTTTTTTTTCTGGTCGAAATTTTGATTTTCGATATCTCAGCTCTAGAAGGGTCTAGAGCCTCCATTTTTGCACTCAGGTTTAAGTCTCATGGCCCTCTATAAGAATCCAGAGTTTTGAGAAGATTGGAGAAACTTCATTTTTCACCTGAAAAAAAAAAAACGAAAGGGGTACCACTGTCGTTTTTTTGTTCGGGTCGAAATTTTGAGTTTCGATATCTCAGCTCTGGAAGGGTCTAGAGCCTCCATTGTTGCACTCAAGTCTAAGTCTCATGGCCCTCTATCAGAATCCAGAGTTTTGAGAAGATTGGGGATACTTAATTTTTCGCCCAAAAAAAAAATCGCAAGGGGTAACACTGTCGTTTTTTTTTCTGGTCGAAATTTTTAATTTCGATATCTCAGCTCTGGAAGGGTCTAGAGCCTCCATTGTTGCACTCAGGTCTATGTCTCATGGCCCTCTATCAGAATCCAGAGTTTTGAGAAGATTGGGGATACTTAATTTTTCGCCCAAAAAAAACAAAAACGTAAGGGGTAACACTGTCGGGGTTTTTTTCGGGTCGAAATTTTGAGTTTCGATATCTCAGCTCTGGAAGAGTCTAGAGCCTCTATTGTTGCACTCAGGTCTAAGTCTCATGGCCCTCTATCAGAATCCAGAGTTTTGAGAAGATTGGGGATACTTAATTTTTCTGCCCAAAAAAAAAACGTAAGGGGTAACAATGTCGTTTTTTTTTCGGGTCGAAATTTTGAGTTTCGATATCTCAGCACTGGAAGGGTCTAGAGCCTCCATTGTTGCACTCAGGTCTATGTCTCATGGCCCTCTATCAGAATCCAGAGTTTTGAAAAGATTGGGGATACTTAATTTTTCGCCCAAAAAAAAATCGCAAGGGGTAACACTGTCGTTTTTTTTTCTGGTCGAAATTTTGAATTTCGATATCTCAGCTCTGGAAGGGTCTAGAGCCTCCATTGTTGCACTCAGGTCTATGTCTCATGGCCCTCTATCAGAATCCAGAGTTTTGAGAAGATTGGGGATACTTAATTTTTCACCCAAAAAAAACAAAAACGTAAGGGGTAACACTGTCGGGTTTTTTTTCGGGTCGAAATTTTGAGTTTCGATATCTCAGCTCTGGAAGAGTCTAGAGCCTCTATTGTTGCACTCAGGTCTAAGTCTCATGGCCCTCTATCAGAATCCAGAGTTTTGAGAAGATTGGGGATACTTAATTTTTCTGCCCAAAAAAAAACGTAAGGGGTAACAATGTCGTTTTTTTTTCGGGTCGAAATTTTGAGTTTCGATATCTCAGCACTGGAAGGGTCTAGAGCCTCCATTGTTGCACTCAGGTCTATGTCTCATGGCCCTCTATCAGAATCCAGAGTTTTGAGAAGATTGGGGATACTTAATTTTTCGCCCCCAAAAAAAAACGTAAGGGGTAACACTGTCGTTTTTTTTTCGGGTCGAAATTTTGAGTTTCGATATCTCAGCACTGGAAGGGTCTAGAGCCTCCATTGTTGCACTCAGGTCTATGTCTCATGGCCCTCTATCAGAATCCAGAGTTTTGAGAAGATTGGGGATACTTAATTTTTCGCCCCCCAAAAAAAACTTAAGGGGTAACACTGTCGTTTTTTTTTCTGGTCAAAATTTTGAGTTTCGACATCTCAGCTCTGGAAGGGTCTAGAGCCTCCATTGTTGCACTCAGGTCTATGTCTCATGGCCCTCTATCAGAATCCAGAGTTTTGAGAAGATTGGGGATACTTAATTTTTCACCCAAAAAAAAAATGTAAGGGGTAACACTGTCGGTTTTTTTGTTTTTGGTCGAAATTTTGATTTTCGATATCTCAGCTCTAGAAGGGTCTAGAGCCTCCATTTTTGCACTCAGGTTTAAGTCTCATGGCCCTCTATCAGAATCCAGAGTTTTGAGAAGATTGGAGAAACTTCATTTTTCACCTGAAAAAAAACAAAACGAAAGGGGTAACACTGTCGTTTTTTTTTTTCGGGTCGAAATTTTGAGTTTAGATATCTCAGCACTGGAAGGGTCTAGAACCTCCATTGTTGCACTCAGGTCTATGTCTCATGGCCCTCTATCAGAATCCAGAGTTTTGAGAAGATTGGGGATACTTAATTTTTCGCCAAAAAAAAAAAAACGTAAGGGGTAACACTGTCGTTTTTTTTTCTGGTCGAAATTTTGAAATTCGATATCTCAGCTCTGGAAAGGTCTAGAGCCTCCATTGTTGCACTCAGGTCTATGTCTCATGGCCCTCTATCAGAATCCAGAGTTTTGAGAAGATTGGGGATACTTAATTTTTCGCCCAAAAAAAAAAAACGTAAGGGGTAACACTGTCGTTTTTTTTTCTGGTCGAAATTTTGATTTTCGATATCTCAGCTCTAGAAGGGTCTAGAGCCTCCATTTTTGCACTCAGGTTTAAGTCTCATGGCCCTCTATAAGAATCTAGAGTTTTGAGAAGATTGGAGAAACTTCATTTTTCACCTGAAAAAAAAAAACGAAAGGGGTACCACTGTCGTTTTTTTGTTCGGGTCGAAATTTTGAGTTTCGATATCTCAGCTCTGGAAGGGTCTAGAGCCTCCATTTTTGCACTCAAGTCTAAGTCTCATGGCCCTCTATCAGAATCCAGAGGTTTGAGAAGATTGGGGATACTTAATTTTTTGCCCAAAAAAAAAAACGTAAGGGGTAACACTCTCGTTTTTTTTTTCTGGTCGAAATTTTTAATTTCGATATCTCAGTTTTGGAAGGGTCTAGAGCCTCCATTTTTGCACTCAGGTCTAAGGCTCACGGCCCTCTATCAGAATCCAGTGGTTTGAGAAGTTTGGGGATACTTAATTTTTCGGCCAAAAAAAAAACCGTAAGGGGTAACACTGTCGTTTTTTTTTTTCTGGTCGAAATTTTGAATTTCGATATCTCAGCTCTGGAAGTGTCTAGAGCCTCCATTGTTGCACTCAGGTCTATGTCTCATGGCCCTCTATCAGAATCCAGAGTTTTGAGAAGATTGGGGATACTTAATTTTTCGCCCCCAAAAAAAAACGTAAGGGGTAACACTGTCGTTTTTTTTTCGGGTCGAAATTTTGAGTTTCGATATCTCAGCTCTGGAAGAGTCTAGAGCCTCCATTGTTGCACTCAGGTCTATGTCTCATGGCCCTCTATCAGAATCCAGAGTTTTGAGAAGTTTGGGGATACTTAATTTTTCGCCCAAAAAAAAAAAAAACGTAAGGGGTAACACTGTGGTTTTTTTTTCTGGTCGAAATTTTGACTTTCGATATCTCAGCTCTGGAAGGGTCTAGAGCCTCCATTTTTGCACTCAGGTTTAAGTCTCATGGCCCTCTATCAGAATCCAGAGTTTTGAGAAGATTGGAGCAACTTAATTTTTCGCCCAAAAAAAAAAAAACGTAAGGGGTAACACTGTCGTTTTTTTTTTTGGTCGAAATTTTGAGTTTCGATATCTCAGCTCTGGAAGAGTCTAGAGCCTCTATTGTTGCACTCAGGTCTAAGTCTCATGGCCCTCTATCAGAATCCAGAGTTTTGAGAAGATTGGGGATACTTAATTTTTCGCCCTCCCCAAAAAAAACGTAAGGGGTAACACTGTCGTTTTTTTTTCCGGGTCGAAATTTTGAGTTTAGATATCTCAGCACTGGAAGGGTCTAGAGCCTCCATTGTTGCACTCAGGTCTATGTCTCATGGCCCTCTATCAGAATCCAGAGTTTTGAGAAGATTGGGGATACTTAATTTTTCGCCCAAAAAAAAAAACGTAAGGGGTAACACTGTCGTTTTTTTTTTCTGGTCGAAATTTTGAATTTCGATATCTCAGCTCTGGAAGGGTCTAGAGCCTCCATTGTTGCACTCAGGTCTATGTCTCATGGCCCTCTATCAGAATCCAGAGTTTTGAGAAGATTGGGGATACTTAATTTTTCGCCCAAAAAAAAAACGTAAGGGGTAACACTGTCGTTTTTTTTTTCGGGTCGAAATTTTGAAATTCGATATCTCAGCTCTGGAAAGGTCTAGAGCCTCCATTGTTGCACTCAGGTCTATGTCTCATGGCCCTCTATCAGAATCCAGAGTTTTGAGAAGATTGGGGATACTTAATTTTTCGCCCAAAAAAAAAATCGTAAGGGGTAACACTGTCGTTTTTTTTTCTGGTCGAAATTTTGATTTTTCGATATCTCAGCTCTAGAAGGGTCTAGAGCCTCCATTTTTGCACTCAGGTTTAAGTCTCATGGCCCTCTATAAGAATCCAGAGTTTTGAGAAGATTGGAGAAACTTCATTTTTCACCTGAAAAAAAAAAAAACGAAAGGGGTACCACTGTCGTTTTTTTGTTCGGGTCGAAATTTTGAGTTTCGATATCTCAGCTCTGGAAGGGTCTAGAGCCTCCATTTTTGCACTCAAGTCTAAGTCTCATGGCCCTCTATCAGAATCCAGAGGTTTGAGAAGATTGGGGATACTTAATTTTTCGCCCAAAAAAAAAAACGTAAGGGGTAACACTCTCGTTTTTTTTTTCTGGTCGAAATTTTTAATTTCGATATCTCAGCTCTGGAAGGGTCTAGAGCCTCCATTTTTGCACTCAGGTCAAAGGCTCACGGCCCTCTATCAGAATCCAGAGTTTTGAGAAGTTTGGGGATACTTAATTTTTCGCCCAAAAAAAAAACCGTAAGGGGTAACACTGTCATTTTTTTTTTTCGGGTCGAAATTTTGATTTTCGATATCTCAGCTCTGGAAGGGTCTAGAGCCTCCATTGTTGCACTCAGGTCTAAGTCTCATGGCCCTCTATCAGAATCCAGAGTTTTGAGAAGATTGGGGATGCTTAATTTTTCGCCCAAAAAAAAAAACGTAAGGGGTAACACTGTCGTTTTTTTTTCGGGTCGAAATTTTGAGTTTCGACATCTCAGCTCTGGAAGGGTCTAGAGCCTCCATTGTTGCACTCAGGTCTATGTCTTATGGCCCTCTATCAGAATCCAGAGTTTTGAGAAGATTGGGGATACTTCATTTTTCGCCCAAAAAAAAAAACGTATGGGGTAACACTGTCGTTTTTTTTTTTCTGGTCGAAATTTTGAATTTCGATATCTCAGCTCTGGAAGTGTCTAGAGCCTCCATTGTTGCACTCAGGTCTATGTCTCATGGCCCTCTATCAGAATCCAGAGTTTTGAGAAGATTAGGGATTCTTAATTTTTCGCCCAAAAAAAAAACGTAAGGGGTAACACTGTCGTTTTTTTTTTCGGGTCGAAATTTTGAAATTCGATATCTCAGCTCTGGAAAGGTCTAGAGCCTCCATTGTTGCACTCAGGTCTATGTCTCATGGCCCTCTATCAGAATCCAGAGTTTTGAGAAGATTGGGGATACTTAATTTTTCGCCCAAAAAAAAATCGTAAGGGGTAACACTGTCGTTTTTTTTTCTGGTCGAAATTTTGATTTTTCGATATCTCAGCTCTAGAAGGGTCTAGAGCCTCCATTTTTGCACTCAGGTTTAAGTCTCATGGCCCTCTATAAGAATCCAGAGTTTTGAGAAGATTGGAGAAACTTCATTTTTCACCTGAAAAAAAAAAAACGAAAGGGGTACCACTGTCGTTTTTTTGTTCGGGTCGAAATTTTGAGTTTCGATATCTCAGCTCTGGAAGGGTCTAGAGCCTCCATTTTTGCACTCAAGTCTAAGTCTCATGGCCCTCTATCAGAATCCAGAGGTTTGAGAAGATTGGGGATACTTAATTTTTCGCCCAAAAAAAAAAACGTAAGGGGTAACACTCTCGTTTTTTTTTTCTGGTCGAAATTTTTAATTTCGATATCTCAGCTCTGGAAGGGTCTAGAGCCTCCATTTTTGCACTCAGGTCAAAGGCTCACGGCCCTCTATCAGAATCCAGAGTTTTGAGAAGTTTGGGGATACTTAATTTTTCGCCCAAAAAAAAAACCGTAAGGGGTAACACTGTCATTTTTTTTTTTCGGGTCGAAATTTTGATTTTCGATATCTCAGCTCTGGAAGGGTCTAGAGCCTCCATTGTTGTACTCAGGTCTAAGTCTCATGGCCCTCTATCAGAATCCAGAGTTTTGAGAAGATTGGGGATACTTAATTTTTCGCCCAAAAAAAAAAACTTTAAGGGGTAACACTGTCGTTTTTTTTTTCGGGTCGAAATTTTGAGTTTCGACATCTCAGCTCTGGAAGGGTCTAGAGCCTCCATTGTTGCACTCAGGTATATGTCTCATGGCCCTCTATCAGAATCCAGAGTTTTGAGAAGATTGGGGATACTTCATTTTTCGCCCAAAAAAAAAAAACGTATGGGGTAACACTGTCGTTTTTTTTTTTCTGGTCGAAATTTTGAATTTCGATATCTCAGCTCTGGAAGTGTCTAGAGCCTCCATTGTTGCACTCAGGTCTATGTCTCATGGCCCTCTATCAGAATCCAGAGTTTTGAGAAGATTAGGGATTCTTAATTTTTCGCCCCCCCAAAAAAAACGTAAGGGGTAACACTGTCGTTTTTTTTTCAGGTCGAATTTTTGATTTTCGATATCTCAGCTCTGGAAGGGTCTAGAGCCTCCATTGTTGCACTCAGGTCTATGTCTCATGGCCCTCTATCAGAATCCAGAGTTTTGAGAAGATTGGGGATACTTAATTTTTCACCCCAAAAAAAAACCGTAAGGGGTAACACTGTCGTTTTTTTTTTCTGGTCGAAATGTTGAATTTCGATATCTCAGCTCTGGAAGGGCCTAGAGCCTCCATTGTTGCACTCAGGTCTAAGTCTCATGGCCCTCTATCAGAATCCAGAGTTTTGAGAAGATTGGGGATACTTAATTTTTCGCCCAAAAAAAAAAAACGTATGGGGTAACACTGTCGTTTTTTTTTCTGGTCGAAATTTTGAATTTCGATATCTCAGCTCTGGAAGGGTCTAGAGCCTCCATTGTTGCACTCAGGTCTATGTCTCATGGCCCTCTATCAGAATCCAGAGTTTTGAGAAGATTGGGGATACTTAATTTTTCACCCCAAAAAAAAAACCGTAAGGGGTAACACTGTCGTTTTTTTTTCGGGTCGAAATTTTGAATTTCGACATCTCAGCTCTGGAAGGGTCTAGAGCCTCCATTGTTGCACTCAGGTCTATGTCTCATGGCCCTCTATCAGAATCCAGAGTTTTGAGAAGATTGGGGATACTTCATTTTTCGCCCAAAAAAAAAAAAAATGTATGGGGTAACACTGTCGTTTTTTTTTTTCTGGTCGAAATTTTGAATTTCGATATCTCAGCTCTGGAAGGGTCTAGAGCCTCCATTGTTGCACTCAGGTCTAAGTCTCATGGCCCTCTATCAGAATCCAGAGTTTTGAGAAGATTGGGGATACTTAATTTTTCGCCCAAAAAAAAAAAACGTAAGGGGTAACACTGTCGTTTTTTTTTTCTGGTCGAAATTTTGAATTTCGATATCTCAGCTCTGGAAGGGTCTAGAGCCTCCATTGTTGCACTCAGGTCTATGTCTCATGGCCCTCTATCAGAATCCAGAGTTTTGAGAAGATTGGGGATACTTAATTTTTCGCCCCAAAAAAAAAACGTAAGGGGTAACACTGTCGTTTTTTTTCTGGTCGAAATTTTGATTTTCGATATCTCAGCTCTGGAAGGGTCTAGAGCCTCCATTTTTGCACTCAGGTTTAAGTCTCATGGCCCTCTATCAGAATCCAGAGTTTTGAGAAGATTGGGGATACTTAATTTTTCGCCCAAAAAAAAAACGTAAGGGGTAACACTGTCGTTTTTTTTTCTGGTCGAAATTTTGATTTTCGATATCTCAGCACTGGAAGGGTCTAGAACCTCCATTGTTGCACTCAGGTCTATGTCTCATGGCCCTCTATCAGAATCCAGAGTTTTGAGAAGATTGGGGATACTTAATTTTTCGCCAAAAAAAAAAAACGTAAGGGGTAACACTGTCGTTTTTTTTCTGGTCGAAATTTTGAATTTCGATATCTCAGCTCTGGAAGGGTCTAGAGCCTCCATTGTTGCACTCAGGTCTATGTCTCATGGCCCTCTATCAGAATCCAGAGTTTTGAGAAGATTGGGGATACCTAATTTTTCGCCCAAAAAAAAAAAAACGTAAGGGGTAACACTGTCGTTTTTTTTTCTGGTCGAAATTTTGACTTTCGATATTTCAGCTCTGGAAGGGTCTAGAGCCTCCATTTTTGCACTCAGGTTTAAGTCTCATGGCCCTCTATCAGAATCCAGAGTTTTGAGAAGATTGGAGCAACTTCATTTTTCGCCCGAAAAAAAAAAACGAAAGGGGTACCACTGTCGGTTTTTTTTTCGGGTCGAAATTTTGAGTTTCGATATCTCAGCTCTGGAAGAGTCTAGAGCCTCTATTGTTGCACTCAGGTCTAAGTCTCATGGCCCTCTATCAGAATCCAGAGTTTTGAGAAGATTGGGGATACTTAATTTTTCGCCCCCCAAAAAAAACGTAAGGGGTAACACTGTCGTTTTTTTTTCGGGTCGAAATTTTGAGTTTAGATATCTCAGCACTGGAAGGGTCTAGAGCCTCCATTGTTGCACTCAGGTCTATGTCTCATGGCCCTCTATCAGAATCCAGAGTTTTGAGAAGATTGGGGATACTTAATTTTTCGCCCAAAAAAAAAAACGTAAGGGGTAACACTGTCGTTTTTTTTTTTCTGGTCGAAATTTTGAATTTCGATATCTCAGCTCTGGAAGGGTCTAGAGCCTCCATTGTTGCACTCAGGTCTATGTCTCATGGCCCTCTATCAGAATCCAGAGTTTTGAGAAGATTGGGGATACTTAATTTTTCGCCCAAAAAAAAAGACGTAAGGGGTAACACTGTCGTTTTTTTTTTCTGGTTGAAATTTTGATTTTCAATATCTCAGCTCTGGAAGGGTCTAGAGCCTCCATTGTTGCACTCAGGTCTATGTCTCATGGCCCTCTATCAGAATCCAGAGTTTTGAGAAGATTGGGGATACTTAATTTTTCGCCCCAAAAAAAAAAACGTAAGGGGTAACACTGTCGTTTTTTTTTTCTGGTCGAAATTTTGATTTTCGATATCTCAGCTCTGAAAGGGTCTAGAGCCTCCATTTTTGCACTCAGGTTTAAGTCTCATGGCCCTCTATCAGAATCCAGAGTTTTGAGAAGATTGGGGATACTTAATTTTTCGCCCAAAAAAAAAACGTAAGGGGTAACACTGTCGTTTTTTTTTCTGGTCGAAATTTTGATTTTCGATATCTCAGCACTGGAAGGGTCTAGAACCTCCATTGTTGCACTCAGGTCTATGTCTCATGGCCCTCTATCAGAATCCAGAGTTTTGAGAAGATTGGGGATACTTAATTTTTCGCCAAAAAAAAAAAAAACGTAAGGGGTAACACTGTCGTTTTTTTTTTTGGTCGAAATTTTGAATTTCGATATCTCAGCTCTGGAAGGGTCTAGAGCCTCCATTGTTGCACTCAGGTCTATGTCTCATGGCCCTCTATCAGAATCCAGAGTTTTGAGAAGATTGGGGATACCTAATTTTTCGCCCAAAAAAAAAAAAAACGTTAGGGGTAACACTGTCGTTTTTTTTTCTGGTCGAAATTTTGACTTTCGATATCTCAGCTCTGGAAGGGTCTAGAGCCTCCATTTTTGCACTCAGGTTTAAGTCTCGTGGCCCTCTATCAGAATCCAGAGTTTTGAGAAGATTGGAGCAACTACATTTTTCGCCCGAAAAAAAAAAAACGAAAGGGGTACCACTGTCGGTTTTTTTTTCGGGTCGAAATTTTGAGTTTCGATATCTCAGCTCTGGAAGAGTCTAGAGCCTCTATTGTTGCACTCAGGTCTAAGTCTCATGGCCCTCTATCAGAATCCAGAGTTTTGAGAAGATTGGGGATACTTAATTTTTCGCCCCCCCAAAAAAACGTAAGGGGTAACACTGTCGTTTTTTTTTCGGGTCGAAATTTTGAGTTTAGATATCTCAGCACTGGAAGGGTCTAGAGCCTCCATTGTTGCACTCAGGTCTATGTCTCATGGCCCTCTATCAGAATCCAGAGATTTGAGAAGATTGGGGATACTTAATTTCTCGCCCAAAAAAAAAACGTAAGGGGTAACACTGTCGTTTTTTTTTTTTCTGGTCGAAATTTTGAATTTCGATATCTCAGCTCTGGAAGGGTCTAGAGCCTCCATTGTTGCACTCAGGTCTATGTCTCATGGCCCTCTATCAGAATCCAGAGTTTTGAGAAGATTGGGGATACTTAATTTTTCGCCCAAAAAAAAAGACGTAAGGGGTAACACTGTCGTTTTTTTTTTCTGGTCGAAATTTTGATTTTCAATATCTCAGCTCTGGAAGGGTCTAGAGCCTCCATTGTTGCACTCAGGTCTATGTCTCATGGCCCTCTATCAGAATCCAGAGTTTTGAGAAGATTGGGGATACTTAATTTTTCGCCCAAAAAAAAAATCGCAAGGGGTAACACTGTCGTTTTTTTTTCTGGTCGAAATTTTGAATTTCGATATCTCAGCTCTGGAAGGGTCTAGAGCCTCCATTGTTGCACTCAGGTCTATGTCTCATGGCCCTCTATCAGAATCCAGAGTTTTGAGAAGATTGGGGATACTTAATTTTTCGCCCAAAAAAAACAAAAACGTAAGGGGTAACACTGTCGGGTTTTTTTTCGGGTCGAAATTTTGAGTTTCGATATCTCAGCTCTGGAAGAGTCTAGAGCCTCTATTGTTGCACTCAGGTCTAAGTCTCATGGCCCTCTATCAGAATCCAGAGTTTTGAGAAGATTGGGGATACTTAATTTTTCTGCCCAAAAAAAAACGTAAGGGGTAACAATGTCGTTTTTTTTTCGGGTCGAAATTTTGAGTTTCGATATCTCAGCACTGGAAGGGTCTAGAGCCTCCATTGTTGCACTCAGGTCTATGTCTCATGGCCCTCTATCAGAATCCAGAGTTTTGAGAAGATTGGGGATACTTAATTTTTCGCCCCCCAAAAAAAACGTAAGGGGTAACACTGTCGTTTTTTTTTCGGGTCGAAATTTTGAGTTTCGATATCTCAGCACTGGAAGGGTCTAGAGCCTCCATTGTTGCACTCAGGTCTATGTCTCATGGCCCTCTATCAGAATCCAGAGTTTTGAGAAGATTGGGGATACTAAATTTTTCGCCCAAAAAAAAAAAACGTAAGGGGTAACACTGTCGTTTTTTTTTCTAGTCAAAATTTTGAGTTTCGACATCTCAGCTCTGGAAGGGTCTAGAGCCTCCATTGTTGCACTCAGGTCTATGTCTCATGGCCCTCTATCAGAATCCAGAGTTTTGAGAAGATTGGGGATACTTAATTTTTCACCCAAAAAAAAATGTAAGGGGTAACACTGTCGGTTTTTTTTCTGGTCGAAATTTTGATTTTCGATATCTCAGCTCTAGAAGGGTCTAGAGCCTCCATTTTTGCACTCAGGTTTAAGTCTCATGGCCCTCTATCAGAATCCAGAGTTTTGAGAAGATTGGAGAAACTTCATTTTTCACCTGAAAAAAAAAACAAAACGAAAGGGGTAACACTGTCGTTTTTTTTTTTCGGGTCGAAATTTTGAGTTTAGATATCTCAGCACTGGAAGGGTCTAGAACCTCCATTGTTGCACTCAGGTCTATGTCTCATGGCCCTCTATCAGAATCCAGAGTTTTGAGAAGATTGGGGATACTTAATTTTTCGCCAAAAAAAAAAAAACGTAAGGGGTAACACTGTCGTTTTTTTTTCTGGTCGAAATTTTGAAATTCGATATCTCAGCTCTGGAAAGGTCTAGAGCCTCCATTGTTGCACTCAGGTCTATGTCTCATGGCCCTCTATCAGAATCCAGAGTTTTGAGAAGATTGGGGATACTTAATTTTTCGCCCAAAAAAAAAAAACGTAAGGGGTAACACTGTCGTTTTTTTTTCTGGTCGAAATTTTGATTTTCGATATCTCAGCTCTAGAAGGGTCTAGAGCCTCCATTTTTGCACTCAGGTTTAAGTCTCATGGCCCTCTATAAGAATCCAGAGTTTTGAGAAGATTGGAGAAACTTCATTTTTCACCTGAAAAAAAAAAACGAAAGGGGTACCACTGTCGTTTTTTTGTTCGGGTCGAAATTTTGAGTTTCGATATCTCAGCTCTGGAAGGGTCTAGAGCCTCCATTTTTGCACTCAAGTCTAAGTCTCATGGCCCTCTATCAGAATCCAGAGGTTTGAGAAGATTGGGGATACTTAATTTTTCGCCCAAAAAAAAAAACGTAAGGGGTAACACTCTCGTTTTTTTTTTTCTGGTCGAAATTTTTAATTTCGATATCTCAGTTTTGGAAGGGTCTAGAGCCTCCATTTTTGCACTCAGGTCTAAGGCTCACGGCCCTCTATCAGAATCCAGAGGTTTGAGAAGTTTGGGGATACTTAATTTTTCGCCCAAAAAAAAAACCGTAAGGGGTAACACTGTCGTTTTTTTTTTTCTGGTCGAAATTTTGAATTTCGATATCTCAGCTCTGGAAGTGTCTAGAGCCTCCATTGTTGCAGTCAGGTCTAAGTCTCATGGCCCTCTATCAGAATCCAGAGTTTTGAGAAGATTGGGGATACTTAATTTTTCGCCCCCCCCAAAAAAAACGTAAGGGGTAACACTGTCGTTTTTTTTTCGGGTCGAAATTTTGAGTTTAGATATCTCAGCACTGGAAGGGTCTAGAGCCTCCATTGTTGCACTCAGGTCTATGTCTCATGGCCCTCTATCAGAATCCAGAGTTTTGAGAAGATTGGGGATACTTAATTTTTCGCCCAAAAAAAAAAAAAACGTAAGGGGTAACACTGTCGTTTTTTTTTTCTGGTCGAAATTTTGAATTTCGATATCTCAGCTCTGGAAGGGTCTAGAGCCTCCATTGTTGCACTCAGGTCTATGTCTCATGGCCCTCTATCAGAATCCAGAGTTTTGAGAAGATTGGGGATACTTAATTTTTCGCCCAAAAAAAAAACGTAAGGGGTAACACTGTCGTTTTTTTTTTTCGGGTCGAAATTTTGAAATTCGATATCTCAGCTCTGGAAAGGTCTAGAGCCTCCATTGTTGCACTCAGGTCTATGTCTCATGGCCCTCTATCAGAATCCAGAGTTTTGAGAAGATTGGGGATACTTAATTTTTCGCCCAAAAAAAAAATCGTAAGGGGTAACACTGTCGTTTTTTTTTCTGGTCGAAATTTTGATTTTTCGATATCTCAGCTCTAGAAGGGTCTAGAGCCTCCATTTTTGCACTCAGGTTTAAGTCTCATGGCCCTCTATAAGAATCCAGAGTTTTGAGAAGATTGGAGAAACTTCATTTTTCACCTGAAAAAAAAAAAACGAAAGGGGTACCACTGTCGTTTTTTTGTTCGGGTCGAAATTTTGAGTTTCGATATCTAAGCTCTGGAAGGGTCTAGAGCCTCCATTTTTGCACTCAAGTCTAAGTCTCATGGCCCTCTATCAGAATCCAGAGGTTTGAGAAGATTGGGGATACTTAATTTTTCGCCCAAAAAAAAAAAACGTAAGGGGTAACACTCTCGTTTTTTTCTGGTCGAAATTTTTAATTTCGATATCTCAGCTCTGGAAGGGTCTAGAGCCTCCATTGTTGCACTCAGGTCTAAGTCTCATGGCCCTCTATCAGAATCCAGAGTTTTGAGAAGATTGGGGATACTTAATTTTTCACCCAAAAAAAAAAACGTAAGGGGTAACACTGTCGTTTTTTTTTCTGGTCGAAATTTTGAGTTTTGATATCTCAGCTCTGGAAGGGTCTTAAGCGTCCATTTTTGCACTCAGGTCTAAGTCTCATGGCCCTCTATCAGAATCCAGAGTTTTGAGAAGATTGGGGATACTTAATTTTTCACCCAAAAAAAAAAAACGTAAGGGGTAACACTGTCGTTTTTTTTTCTGGTCGAAATTTTGAGTTTTGATATCTCAGCTCTGGAAGGGTCTAAAGCGTCCATTTTTGCACTCGGGTCTAAGTCTCATGGCCCTCTATCAGAATCCAGAGTTTTGAGAAGATTGGGGAAACTTAACTTTTCGCCCCAAAAAAAAAAAAAACGTAAGGGGTAACACTGTCGTTTTTTTTTCTAGTCGAAATTTTGAGTTTTGATATCTCAGCTCTGGAAGGGTCTAAAGCGTCCATTTTTGCACTCAGGTCTAAGTCTCATGGCCCTCTATCAGAATCCAGAGTTTTGAGAAGATTGGGGATACTTAATTTTTCTCCCAAAAAAAAAAAAAACCGTAAGGGGTAACACTGTCGTTTTTTTTTCATGTTCGAAATTTTGAGTTTCGATATCTCAGCTCTGGAAGGGTCTAGAGCCTCCATTGTTGCACTCAGGTCTATGTCTCATGGCCCTCTATCAGAATCCAGAGTTTTGAGAAGATTGGGGATACTTAATTTTTCGCCCAAAAAAAAAACGTAAGGGGTAACACTGTCGTTTTTTTTTCTGGTCGAAATTTAGAATTTCGATATCTCAGCTCTGGAAGGGTCTAGAGCCTCCATTGTTGCACTCAGGTCTAAGTCTCATGGCCCTCTATCAGAATTCAGAGTTTTGAGAAGATTGGGGATACTTAATTTTTCGCCAAAAAAAAAAAACGTAAGGGGTAACACTGTCGTTTTTTTCGGGTCGAAATTTTGATTTTCGATATCTCAGCTCTGGAAGGGTCTAGAGCCTCCATTGTTGCACTCAGGTCTATGTCTCATGGCCCTCTATCAGAATCCAGAGTTTTGAGAAGATTGGGGATACTTCATTTTTCGCCCCCCCCCAAAAAAAATGCAAGGGGTAACACTGTCGTTTTTTTTTTCTGGTCGAAATTTTGAATTTCGATATCTCAGCTCTGGAAGGGTCTAGAGCCTCCATTGTTGCACTCAGGTCTAAGTCTCATGGCCCTCTATCAGAATCCAGAGTTTTGAGAAGATTGGGGATACTTAATTTTTCGCCCAAAAAAAAACACGTAAGGGGTAACACTGTCGTTTTTTTTTTCGGGTCGAATTTTTGATTTTCGATATCTCAGCTCTGGAAGGGTCTAGAGCCTCCATTGTTGCACTCAGGTCTAAGTCTCATGGCCCTCTATCAGAATCCAGAGTTTTGAGAAGATTGGGGATACTTAATTTTTCGCCCCCAAAAAAAAACGTAAGGGGTAACACTGTCGTTTTTTTTTCGGGTCGAAATTTTGATTTTCAGTATCTCAGCTCTGGAAGGGTCTAGAGCCTCCATTGTTGCACTCAGGTGTAAGTCTCATGGCCCTCTATCAGAATCCAGAGTTTTGAGAAGATTGGGGATACTTAATTTTTCGCCCAAAAAAAAAACGTAAGGGGTAACACTGTCGTTTTTTTTTTCTGGTCGAAATTTTGAATTTCGATATCTCAGCTCTGGAAGGGTCTAGAGCCTCCATTGTTGCACTCAGGTCTATGTCTCATGGCCCTCTATCAGAATCCAGAGTTTTGAGAAGATTGGGGATACTTAATTTTTCGCCCCAAAAAAAAAAACGTAAGGGGTAACACTGTCGTTTTTTTTTCTGGTCGTAATTTTGATTTTCGATATCTCAGCTCTGGAAGGGTCTAGAGCCTCCATTTTTGCACTCAGGTTTAAGTCTCATGGCCCTCTATCAGAATCCAGAGTTTTGAGAAGATTGGGGATACTTAATTTTTCGCCCCAAAAAAAAAACGTAAGGGGTAACACTGTCGTTTTTTTTTCTGGTCGAAATTTTGATTTTCGATATCTCAGCTCTGGAAGGGTCTAGAGTCTCCATTTTTGCACTCAGGTTTAAGTCTCATGGCCCTCTATCAGAATCCAGAGTTTTGAGAAGATTGGGGATACTTAATTTTTCGCCCAAAAAAAAAAACGTAAGGGGTAACACTGTCGTTTTTTTTTCTGGTCGAAATTTTGATTTTCGATATCTCAGCACTGGAAGGGTCTAGAACCTCCATTGTTGCACTCAGGTCTATGTCTCATGGCCCTCTATCAGAATCCAGAGTTTTGAGAAGATTGGGGATACTTAATTTTTCGCCAAAAAAAAAAAAACGTATGGGGTAACACTGTCGTTTTTTTTTCTGGTCGAAATTTTGAATTTCGATATCTCAGCTCTGGAAGGGTCTAGAGCCTCCATTGTTGCACTCAGGTCTATGTCTCATGGCCCTCTATCAGAATCCAGAGTTTTGAGAAGATTGGGGATACCTAATTTTTCGCCCAAAAAAAAAAAAACGTAAGGGGTAACACTGTCGTTTTTTTTTCTGGTCGAAATTTTGACTTTCGATATCTCAGCTCTGGAAGGGTCTAGAGCCTCCATTTTTGCACTCAGGTTTAAGTCTCATGGCCCTCTATAAGAATCCAGAGTTTTGAGAAGATTGGAGCAACTTCATTTTTCGCCCGAAAAAAAAAAAACGAAAGGGGTACCACTGTCGGGTTTTTTTTCGGGTCGAAATTTTGAGTTTCGATATCTCAGCTCTGGAAGAGTCTAGAGCCTCTATTGTTGCACTCAGGTCTAAGTCTCATGGCCCTCTATCAGAATCCAGAGTTTTGAGAAGATTGGGGATACTTAATTTTTCGCCCCCAAAAAAAAACGTAAGGGGTAACACTGTCGTTTTTTTTTCGGGTCGAAATTTTGAGTTTAGATATCTCAGCACTGGAAGGGTCTAGAGCCTCCATTGTTGCACTCAGGTCTATGTCTCATGGCCCTCTATCAGAATCCAGAGTTTTGAGAAGATTGGGGATACTTAATTTTTCGCCCCAAAAAAAAAAACGTAAGGGGTAACACTGTCGTTTTTTTTTCTGGTCGTAATTTTGATTTTCGATATCTCAGCTCTGGAAGGGTCTAGAGCCTCCATTTTTGCACTCAGGTTTAAGTCTCATGGCCCTCTATCAGAATCCAGAGTTTTGAGAAGATTGGGGATACTTAATTTTTCGCCCCAAAAAAAAAACGTAAGGGGTAACACTGTCGTTTTTTTTTCTGGTCGAAATTTTGATTTTCGATATCTCAGCTCTGGAAGGGTCTAGAGCCTCCATTTTTGCACTCAGGTTTAAGTCTCATGGCCCTCTATCAGAATCCAGAGTTTTGAGAAGATTGGGGATACTTAATTTTTCGCCCAAAAAAAAAAACGTAAGGGGTAACACTGTGGTTTTTTTTTCTGGTCGAAATTTTGATTTTCGATATCTCAGCACTGGAAGGGTCTAGAACCTCCATTGTTGCACTCAGGTCTATGTCTCATGGCCCTCTATCAGAATCCAGAGTTTTGAGAAGATTGGGGATACTTAATTTTTCGCCAAAAAAAAAAAAACGTATGGGGTAACACTGTCGTTTTTTTTTTCTGGTCGAAATTTTGAATTTCGATATCTCAGCTCTGGAAGGGTCTAGAGCCTCCATTGTTGCACTCAGGTCTATGTCTCATGGCCCTCTATCAGAATCCAGAGTTTTGAGAAGATTGGGGATACCTAATTTTTCGCCCAAAAAAAAAAAACGTAAGGGGTAACACTGTCGTTTTTTTTTCTGGTCGAAATTTTGACTTTCGATATCTCAGCTCTGGAAGGGTCTAGAGCCTCCATTTTTGCACTCAGGTTTAAGTCTCATGGCCCTCTATCAGAATCCAGAGTTTTGAGAAGATTGGAGCAACTTCATTTTTCGCCCGAAAAAAAAAAACGAAAGGGGTACCACTGTCGGGTTTTTTTTCGGGTCGAAATTTTGAGTTTCGATATCTCAGCTCTGGAAGAGTCTAGAGCCTCTATTGTTGCACTCAGGTCTAAGTCTCATGGCCCTCTATCAGAATCCAGAGTTTTGAGAAGATTGGGGATACTTAATTTTTCGCCCCCAAAAAAAAACGTAAGGGGTAACACTGTCGTTTTTTTTTCGGGTCGAAATTTTGAGTTTAGATATCTCAGCACTGGAAGGGTCTAGAGCCTCCATTGTTGCACTCAGGTCTATGTCTCATGGCCCTCTATCAGAATCCAGAGTTTTGAGAAGATTGGGGATACTTAATTTTTCGCCCAAAAAAAAAAAACGTAAGGGGTAACACTGTCGTTTTTTTTTTTCTGGTCGAAATTTTGAATTTCGATATCTCAGCTCTGGAAGGGTCTAGAGCCTCCATTGTTGCACTCAGGTCTATGTCTCATGGCCCTCTATCAGAATCCAGAGTTTTGAGAAGATTGGGGATACTTAATTTTTCGCCCAAAAAAAAAGACGTAAGGGGTAACACTGTCGTTTTTTTTTTCTGGTCGAAATTTTGATTTTCAATATCTCAGCTCTGGAAGGGTCTAGAGCCTCCATTGTTGCACTCAGGTCTATGTCTCATGGCCCTCTATCAGAATCCAGAGTTTTGAGAAGATTGGGGATACTTAATTTTTCGCCCAAAAAAAAAATCGCAAGGGGTAACACTGTCGTTTTTTTTTTCTGGTCGAAATTTTGAATTTCGATATCTCAGCTCTGGAAGGGTCTAGAGCCTCCATTGTTGCACTCAGGTCTATGTCTCATGGCCCTCTATCAGAATCCAGAGTTTTGAGAAGATTGGGGATACTTAATTTTTCGCCCAAAAAAAAAGACGTAAGGGGTAACACTGTCGTTTTTTTTTTCTGGTCGAAATTTTGATTTTCAATATCTCAGCTCTGGAAGGGTCTAGAGCCTCCATTGTTGCACTCAGGTCTATGTCTCATGGCCCTCTATCAGAATCCAGAGTTTTGAGAAGATTGGGGATACTTAATTTTTCGCCCAAAAAAAAAATCGCAAGGGGTAACACTGTCGTTTTTTTTTCTGGTCGAAATTTTGAATTTCGATATCTCAGCTCTGGAAGGGTCTAGAGCCTCCATTGTTGCACTCAGGTCTATGTCTCATGGCCCTCTATCAGAATCCAGAGTTTTGAGAAGATTGGGGATACTTAATTTTTCGCCCAAAAAAAAAACCAAAAACGTAAGGGGTAACACTGTCGGGTTTTTTTTCGGGTCGAAATTTTGAGTTTCGATATCTCAGCTCTGGAAGAGTCTAGAGCCTCTATTGTTGCACTCAGGTCTAAGTCTCATGGCCCTCTATCAGAATCCAGAGTTTTGAGAAGATTGGGGATACTTAATTTTTCGCCAAAAAAAAAAAACGTAAGGGGTAACACTGTCGTTTTTTTCGGGTCGAAATTTTGATTTTCGATATCTCAGCTCTGGAAGGGTCTAGAGCCTCCATTGTTGCACTCAGGTCTATGTCTCATGGCCCTCTATCAGAATCCAGAGTTTTGAGAAGATTGGGGATACTTCATTTTTCGCCCCCCCCCAAAAAAAATGCAAGGGGTAACACTGTCGTTTTTTTTTCTGGTCGAAATTTTGAATTTCGATATCTCAGCTCTGGAAGGGTCTAGAGCCTCCATTGTTGCACTCAGGTCTAAGTCTCATGGCCCTCTATCAGAATCCAGAGTTTTGAGAAGATTGGGGATACTTAATTTTTCGCCCAAAAAAAAACACGTAAGGGGTAACACTGTCGTTTTTTTTTTCGGGTCGAATTTTTGATTTTCGATATCTCAGCTCTGGAAGGGTCTAGAGCCTCCATTGTTGCACTCAGGTCTAAGTCTCATGGCCCTCTATCAGAATCCAGAGTTTTGAGAAGATTGGGGATACTTAATTTTTCGCCCCCCAAAAAAAACGTAAGGGGTAACACTGTCGTTTTTTTTATCGGGTCGAAATTTTGATTTTCAGTATCTTAGCTCTGGAAGGGTCTAGAGCCTCCATTGTTGCACTCAGGTGTAAGTCTCATGGCCCTCTATCAGAATCCAGAGTTTTGAGAAGATTGGGGATACTTAATTTTTCGCCCAAAAAAAAAACGTAAGGGGTAACACTGTCGTTTTTTTTTTCTGGTCGAAATTTTGAATTTCGATATCTCAGCTCTGGAAGGGTCTAGAGCCTCCATTGTTGCACTCAGGTCTATGTCTCATGGCCCTCTATCAGAATCCAGAGTTTTGAGAAGATTGGGGATACTTAATTTTTCGCCCCAAAAAAAAAAAACGTAAGGGGTAACACTGTCGTTTTTTTTTCTGGTCGTAATTTTGAGTTTAGATATCTCAGCACTGGAAGGGTCTAAAACCTCCATTGTTGCACTCAGGTCTATGTCTCATGGCCCTCTATCAGAATCCAGAGTTTTGAGAAGATTGGGGATACTTAATTTTTCGCCAAAAAAAAAAAAACGTAAGGGGTAACACTGTCGTTTTTTTTCTGGTCGAAATTTTGAATTTCGATATCTCAGCTCTGGAAGGGTCTAGAGCCTCCATTGTTGCACTCAGGTCTATGTCTCATGGCCCTCTATCAGAATCCAGAGTTTTGAGAAGATTGGGGATACCTAATTTTTCGCCCAAAAAAAAAAAAACGTAAGGGGTAACACTGTCGTTTTTTTTTCTGGTCGAAATTTTGACTTTCGATATCTCAGCTCTGGAAGGGTCTAGAGCCTCCATTTTTGCACTCAGGTTTAAGTCTCATGGCCCTCTATCAGAATCCAGAGTTTTGAGAAGATTGGAGCAACTTCATTTTTCGCCCGAAAAAAAAAAAACGAAAGGGGTACCACTGTCGGTTTTTTTTTCGGGTCGAAATTTTGAGTTTCGATATCTCAGCTCTGGAAGAGTCTAGAGCCTCTATTGTTGCACTCAGGTCTAAGTCTCATGGCCCTCTATCAGAATCCAGAGTTTTGAGAAGATTGGGGATACTTAATTTTTCGCCCCCCAAAAAAAAACGTAAGGGGTAACACTGTCGTTTTTTTTTCGGGTCGAAATTTTGAGTTTAGATATCTCAGCACTGGAAGGGTCTAGAGCCTCCATTGTTGCACTCAGGTCTATGTCTCATGGCCCTCTATCAGAATCCAGAGTTTTGAGAAGATTGGGGATACTTAATTTTTCGCCCAAAAAAAAAAACGTAAGGGGTAACACTGTCGTTTTTTTTTTTCTGGTCGAAATTTTGAATTTCGATATCTCAGCTCTGGAAGGGTCTAGAGCCTCCATTGTTGCACTCAGGTCTATGTCTCATGGCCCTCTATCAGAATCCAGAGTTTTGAGAAGATTGGGGATACTTAATTTTTCGCCCAAAAAAAAAGACGTAAGGGGTAACACTGTCGTTTTTTTTTTCTGGTCGAAATTTTGATTTTCAATATCTCAGCTCTGGAAGGGTCTAGAGCCTCCATTGTTGCACTCAGGTCTATGTCTCATGGCCCTCTATCAGAATCCAGAGTTTTGAGAAGATTGGGGATACTTAATTTTTCGCCCCAAAAAAAAAAACGTAAGGGGTAACACTGTCGTTTTTTTTTCTGGTCGAAATTTTGATTTTCGATATCTCAGCTCTGAAAGGGTCTAGAGCCTCCATTTTTGCACTCAGGTTTAAGTCTCATGGCCCTCTATCAGAATCCAGAGTTTTGAGAAGATTGGGGATACTTAATTTTTCGCCCAAAAAAAAAACGTAAGGGGTAACACTGTCGTTTTTTTTTCTGGTCGAAATTTTGATTTTCGATATCTCAGCACTGGAAGGGTCTAGAACCTCCATTGTTGCACTCAGGTCTATGTCTCATGGCCCTCTATCAGAATCCAGAGTTTTGAGAAGATTGGGGATACTTAATTTTTCGCCAAAAAAAAAAAAAAACGTAAGGGGTAACACTGTCGTTTTTTTTTCTGGTCGAAATTTTGAATTTCGATATCTCAGCTCTGGAAGGGTCTAGAGCCTCCATTGTTGCACTCAGGTCTATGTCTCATGGCCCTCTATCAGAATCCAGAGTTTTGAGAAGATTGGGGATACCTAATTTTTCGCCCAAAAAAAAAAAAACGTAAGGGGTAACACTGTCGTTTTTTTTTCTGGTCGAAATTTTGACTTTCGATATCTCAGCTCTGGAAGGGTCTAGAGCCTCTATTTTTGCACTCAGGTTTAAGTCTCATGGCCCTCTATCAGAATCCAGAGTTTTGAGAAGATTGGAGCAACTACATTTTTCGCCCGAAAAAAAAAACGAAAGGGGTACCACTGTCGGTTTTTTTTTCGGGTCGAAATTTTGAGTTTCGATATCTCAGCTCTGGAAGAGTCTAGAGCCTCTATTGTTGCACTCAGGTCTAAGTCTCATGGCCCTCTATCAGAATCCAGAGTTTTGAGAAGATTGGGGATACTTAATTTTTCGCCCCCCCAAAAAAACGTAAGGGGTAACACTGTCGTTTTTTTTTCGGGTCGAAATTTTGAGTTTAGATATCTCAGCACTGGAAGGGTCTAGAGCCTCCATTGTTGCACTCAGGTCTATGTCTCATGGCCCTCTATCAGAATCCAGAGTTTTGAGAAGATTGGGGATACTTAATTTTTCGCCCAAAAAAAAACGTAAGGGGTAACACTGTCGTTTTTTTTTTTCTGGTCGAAATTTTGAATTTCGATATCTCAGCTCTGGAAGGGTCTAGAGCCTCCATTGTTGCACTCAGGTCTATGTCTCATGGCCCTCTATCAGAATCCAGAGTTTTGAGAAGATTGGGGATACTTAATTTTTCGCCCAAAAAAAAAGACGTAAGGGGTAACACTGTCGTTTTTTTTTTCTGGTCGAAATTTTGATTTTCAATATCTCAGCTCTGGAAGGGTCTAGAGCCTCCATTGTTGCACTCAGGTCTATGTCTCATGGCCCTCTATCAGAATCCAGAGTTTTGAGAAGATTGGGGATACTTAATTTTTCGCCCAAAAAAAAAATCGCAAGGGGTAACACTGTCGTTTTTTTTTCTGGTCGAAATTTTGAATTTCGATATCTCAGCTCTGGAAGGGTCTAGAGCCTCCATTGTTGCACTCAGGTCTATGTCTCATGGCCCTCTATCAGAATCCAGAGTTTTGAGAAGATTGGGGATACTTAATTTTTCGCCCAAAAAAAACAAAAACGTAAGGGGTAACACTGTCGGGTTTTTTTTCGGGTCGAAATTTTGAGTTTCGATATCTCAGCTCTGGAAGAGTCTAGAGCCTCTATTGTTGCACTCAGGTCTAAGTCTCATGGCCCTCTATCAGAATCCAGAGTTTTGAGAAGATTGGGGATACTTAATTTTTCTGCCCAAAAAAAAAACGTAAGGGGTAACAATGTCGTTTTTTTTTCGGGTCGAAATTTTGAGTTTCGATATCTCAGCACTGGAAGGGTCTAGAGCCTCCATTGTTGCACTCAGGTCTATGTCTCATGGCCCTCTATCAGAATCCAGAGTTTTGAGAAGATTGGGGATACTTAATTTTTCGCCCAAAAAAAAATCGCAAGGGGTAACACTGTCGTTTTTTTTTCTGGTCGAAATTTTGAATTTCGATATCTCAGCTCTGGAAGGGTCTAGAGCCTCCATTGTTGCACTCAGGTCTATGTCTCATGGCCCTCTATCAGAATCCAGAGTTTTGAGAAGATTGGGGATACTTAATTTTTCACCCAAAAAAAACAAAAACGTAAGGGGTAACACTGTCGGGTTTTTTTTCGGGTCGAAATTTTGAGTTTCGATATCTCAGCTCTGGAAGAGTCTAGAGCCTCTATTGTTGCACTCAGGTCTAAGTCTCATGGCCCTCTATCAGAATCCAGAGTTTTGAGAAGATTGGGGATACTTAATTTTTCTGCCCAAAAAAAAAACGTAAGGGGTAACAATGTCGTTTTTTTTTCGGGTCGAAATTTTGAGTTTCGATATCTCAGCACTGGAAGGGTCTAGAGCCTCCATTGTTGCACTCAGGTCTATGTCTCATGGCCCTCTATCAGAATCCAGAGTTTTGAGAAGATTGGGGATACTTAATTTTTCGCCCCCAAAAAAAAACGTAAGGGGTAACACTGTCGTTTTTTTTTCGGGTCGAAATTTTGAGTTTCGATATCTCAGCACTGGAAGGGTCTAGAGCCTCCATTGTTGCACTCAGGTCTATGTCTCATGGCCCTCTATCAGAATCCAGAGTTTTGAGAAGATTGGGGATACTTAATTTTTCGCCCCCCAAAAAAAACTTAAGGGGTAACACTGTCGTTTTTTTTTCTGGTCAAAATTTTGAGTTTCGACATCTCAGCTCTGGAAGGGTCTAGAGCCTCCATTGTTGCACTCAGGTCTATGTCTCATGGCCCTCTATCAGAATCCAGAGTTTTGAGAAGATTGGGGATACTTAATTTTTCACCCAAAAAAAAATGTAAGGGGTAACACTGTCGGTTTTTTTGTTTTTGGTCGAAATTTTGATTTTCGATATCTCAGCTCTAGAAGGGTCTAGAGCCTCCATTTTTGCACTCAGGTTTAAGTCTCATGGCCCTCTATCAGAATCCAGAGTTTTGAGAAGATTGGAGAAACTTCATTTTTCACCTGAAAAAAAACAAAACGAAAGGGGTAACACTGTCGTTTTTTTTTTTCGGGTCGAAATTTTGAGTTTAGATATCTCAGCACTGGAAGGGTCTAGAACCTCCATTGTTGCACTCAGGTCTATGTCTCATGGCCCTCTATCAGAATCCAGAGTTTTGAGAAGATTGGGGATATTTAATTTTTCGCCAAAAAAAAAAAAACGTAAGGGGTAACACTGTCGTTTTTTTTTCTGGTCGAAATTTTGAAATTCGATATCTCAGCTCTGGAAAGGTCTAGAGCCTCCATTGTTGCACTCAGGTCTATGTCTCATGGCCCTCTATCAGAATCCAGAGTTTTGAGAAGATTGGGGATACTTAATTTTTCGCCCAAAAAAAAAAAAACGTAAGGGGTAACACTGTCGTTTTTTTTTCTGGTCGAAATTTTGATTTTCGATATCTCAGCTCTAGAAGGGTCTAGAGCCTCCATTTTTGCACTCAGGTTTAAGTCTCATGGCCCTCTATAAGAATCCAGAGTTTTGAGAAGATTGGAGAAACTTCATTTTTCACCTGAAAAAAAAAAACGAAAGGGGTACCACTGTCGTTTTTTTGTTCGGGTCGAAATTTTGAGTTTCGATATCTCAGCTCTGGAAGGGTCTAGAGCCTCCATTTTTGCACTCAAGTCTAAGTCTCATGGCCCTCTATCAGAAGCCAGAGGTTTGAGAAGATTGGGGATACTTAATTTTTTGCCCAAAAAAAAAACGTAAGGGGTAACACTCTCGTTTTTTTTTTCTGGTCGAAATTTTTAATTTCGATATCTCAGTTTTGGAAGGGTCTAGAGCCTCCATTTTTGCACTCAGGTCTAAGGCTCACGGCCCTCTATCAGAATCCAGTGGTTTGAGAAGTTTGGGGATACTTAATTTTTCGGCCAAAAAAAAAACCGTAAGGGGTAACACTGTCGTTTTTTTTTTTCTGGTCGAAATTTTGAATTTCGATATCTCAGCTCTGGAAGTGTCTAGAGCCTCCATTGTTGCACTCAGGTCTATGTCTCATGGCCCTCTATCAGAATCCAGAGTTTTGAGAAGATTGGGGATACTTAATTTTTCGCCCCCAAAAAAAAACGTAAGGGGTAACACTGTCGTTTTTTTTTCGGGTCGAAATTTTGAGTTTCGATATCTCAGCTCTGGAAGAGTCTAGAGCCTCCATTGTTGCACTCAGGTCTATGTCTCATGGCCCTCTATCAGAATCCAGAGTTTTGAGAAGTTTGGGGATACTTAATTTTTCGCCCAAAAAAAAAAAAAACGTAAGGGGTAACACTGTCGTTTTTTTTTCTGGTCGAAATTTTGACTTTCGATATCTCAGCTCTGGAAGGGTCTAGAGCCTCCATTTTTGCACTCAGGTTTAAGTCTCATGGCCCTCTATCAGAATCCAGAGTTTTGAGAAGATTGGAGCAACTTAATTTTTCGCCCAAAAAAAAAAAAAACGTAAGGGGTAACACTGTCGTTTTTTTTTCTGGTCGAAATTTTGAGTTTCGATATCTCAGCTCTGGAAGAGTCTAGAGCCTCTATTGTTGCACTCAGGTCTAAGTCTCATGGCCCTCTATCAGAATCCAGAGTTTTGAGAAGATTGGGGATACTTAATTTTTCGCCCTCCCCAAAAAAAACGTAAGGGGTAACACTGTCGTTTTTTTTTCCGGGTCGAAATTTTGAGTTTAGATATCTCAGCACTGGAAGGGTCTAGAGCCTCCATTGTTGCACTCAGGTCTATGTCTCATGGCCCTCTATCAGAATCCAGAGTTTTGAGAAGATTGGGGATACTTAATTTTTCGCCCAAAAAAAAAAACGTAAGGGGTAACACTCTCGTTTTTTTTTTCTGGTCGAAATTTTTAATTTCGATATCTCAGCTCTGGAAGGGTCTAGAGCCTCCATTTTTGCACTCAGGTCAAAGGCTCACGGCCCTCTATCAGAATCCAGAGTTTTGAGAAGTTTGGGGATACTTAATTTTTCGCCCAAAAAAAAAACCGTAAGGGGTAACACTGTCATTTTTTTTTTCGGGTCGAAATTTTGATTTTCGATATCTCAGCTCTGGAAGGGTCTAGAGCCTCCATTGTTGCACTCAGGTCTAAGTCTCATGGCCCTCTATCAGAATCCAGAGTTTTGAGAAGATTGGGGATGCTTAATTTTTCGCCCAAAAAAAAAAACGTAAGGGGTAACACTGTCGTTTTTTTTTCGGGTCGAAATTTTGAGTTTCGACATCTCAGCTCTGGAAGGGTCTAGAGCCTCCATTGTTGCACTCAGGTCTATGTCTCATGGCCCTCTATCAGAATCCAGAGTTTTGAGAAGATTGGGGATACTTCATTTTTCGCCCAAAAAAAAAAAACGTATGGGGTAACACTGTCGTTTTTTTTTTTCTGGTCGAAATTTTGAATTTCGATATCTCAGCTCTGGAAGTGTCTAGAGCCTCCATTGTTGCACTCAGGTCTATGTCTCATGGCCCTCTATCAGAATCCAGAGTTTTGAGAAGATTAGGGATTCTTAATTTTTCGCCCAAAAAAAAAACGTAAGGGGTAACACTGTCGTTTTTTTTTTCGGGTCGAAATTTTGAAATTCGATATCTCAGCTCTGGAAAGGTCTAGAGCCTCCATTGTTGCACTCAGGTCTATGTCTCATGGCCCTCTATCAGAATCCAGAGTTTTGAGAAGATTGGGGATACTTAATTTTTCGCCCAAAAAAAAAACGTAAGGGGTAACACTGTCGTTTTTTTTTCTGGTCGAAATTTAGAATTTCGATATCTCAGCTCTGGAAGGGTCTAGAGCCTCCATTGTTGCACTCAGGTCTAAGTCTCATGGCCCTCTATCAGAATTCAGAGTTTTGAGAAGATTGGGGATACTTAATTTTTCGCCAAAAAAAAAAAACGTAAGGGGTAACACTGTCGTTTTTTTCGGGTCGAAATTTTGATTTTCGATATCTCAGCTCTGGAAGGGTCTAGAGCCTCCATTGTTGCACTCAGGTCTATGTCTCATGGCCCTCTATCAGAATCCAGAGTTTTGAGAAGATTGGGGATACTTCATTTTTCGCCCCCCCCCAAAAAAAATGCAAGGGGTAACACTGTCGTTTTTTTTTTCTGGTCGAAATTTTGAATTCCGATATCTCAGCTCTGGAAGGGTCTAGAGCCTCCATTGTTGCACTCAGGTCTAAGTCTCATGGCCCTCTATCAGAATCCAGAGTTTTGAGAAGATTGGGGATACTTAATTTTTCGCCCAAAAAAAAACACGTAAGGGGTAACACTGTCGTTTTTTTTTTCGGGTCGAATTTTTGATTTTCGATATCTCAGCTCTGGAAGGGTCTAGAGCCTCCATTGTTGCACTCAGGTCTAAGTCTCATGGCCCTCTATCAGAATCCAGAGTTTTGAGAAGATTGGGGATACTTAATTTTTCGCCCCCAAAAAAAAACGTAAGGGGTAACACTGTCGTTTTTTTTTCGGGTCGAAATTTTGATTTTCAGTATCTCAGCTCTGGAAGGGTCTAGAGCCTCCATTGTTGCACTCAGGTGTAAGTCTCATGGCCCTCTATCAGAATCCAGAGTTTTGAGAAGATTGGGGATACTTAATTTTTCGCCCAAAAAAAAAACGTAAGGGGTAACACTGTCGTTTTTTTTTTCTGGTCGAAATTTTGAATTCCGATATCTCAGCTCTGGAAGGGTCTAGAGCCTCCATTGTTGCACTCAGGTCTATGTCTCATGGCCCTCTATCAGAATCCAGAGTTTTGAGAAGATTGGGGATACTTAATTTTTCGCCCCAAAAAAAAAAACGTAAGGGGTAACACTGTCGTTTTTTTTTTCTGGTCGTAATTTTGATTTTCGATATCTCAGCTCTGGAAGGGTCTAGAGCCTCCATTTTTGCACTCAGGTTTAAGTCTCATGGCCCTCTATCAGAATCCAGAGTTTTGAGAAGATTGGGGATACTTAATTTTTCGCCCCAAAAAAAAAACGTAAGGGGTAACACTGTCGTTTTTTTTTCTGGTCGAAATTTTGATTTTCGATATCTCAGCTCTGGAAGGGTCTAGAGCCTCCATTTTTGCACTCAGGTTTAAGTCTCATGGCCCTCTATCAGAATCCAGAGTTTTGAGAAGATTGGGGATACTTAATTTTTCGCCCAAAAAAAAAAACGTAAGGGGTAACACTGTCGTTTTTTTTTCTGGTCGAAATTTTGATTTTCGATATCTCAGCACTGGAAGGGTCTAGAACCTCCATTGTTGCACTCAGGTCTATGTCTCATGGCCCTCTATCAGAATCCAGAGTTTTGAGAAGATTGGGGATACTTAATTTTTCGCCAAAAAAAAAAAAACGTATGGGGTAACACTGTCGTTTTTTTTTCTGGTCGAAATTTTGAATTTCGATATCTCAGCTCTGGAAGGGTCTAGAGCCTCCATTGTTGCACTCAGGTCTATGTCTCATGGCCCTCTATCAGAATCCAGAGTTTTGAGAAGATTGGGGATACCTAATTTTTCGCCCAAAAAAAAAAAAACGTAAGGGGTAACACTGTCGTTTTTTTTTCTGGTCGAAATTTTGACTTTCGATATCTCAGCTCTGGAAGGGTCTAGAGCCTCCATTTTTGCACTCAGGTTTAAGTCTCATGGCCCTCTATCAGAATCCAGAGTTTTGAGAAGATTGGAGCAACTTCATTTTTCGCCCGAAAAAAAAAAACGAAAGGGGTACCACTGTCGGGTTTTTTTTCGGGTCGAAATTTTGAGTTTCGATATCTCAGCTCTGGAAGAGTCTAGAGCCTCTATTGTTGCACTCAGGTCTAAGTCTCATGGCCCTCTATCAGAATCCAGAGTTTTGAGAAGATTGGGGATACTTAATTTTTCGCCCCCAAAAAAAAACGTAAGGGGTAACACTGTCGTTTTTTTTTCGGGTCGAAATTTTGAGTTTAGATATCTCAGCACTGGAAGGGTCTAGAGCCTCCATTGTTGCACTCAGGTCTATGTCTCATGGCCCTCTATCAGAATCCAGAGTTTTGAGAAGATTGGGGATACTTAATTTTTCGCCCCAAAAAAAAAAACGTAAGGGGTAACACTGTCGTTTTTTTTTCTGGTCGTAATTTTGATTTTCGATATCTCAGCTCTGGAAGGGTCTAGAGCCTCCATTTTTGCACTCAGGTTTAAGTCTCATGGCCCTCTATCAGAATCCAGAGTTTTGAGAAGATTGGGGATACTTAATTTTTCGCCCCAAAAAAAAAACGTAAGGGGTAACACTGTCGTTTTTTTTTCTGGTCGAAATTTTGATTTTCGATATCTCAGCTCTGGAAGGGTCTAGAGCCTCCATTTTTGCACTCAGGTTTAAGTCTCATGGCCCTCTATCAGAATCCAGAGTTTTGAGAAGATTGGGGATACTTAATTTTTCGCCCAAAAAAAAAAACGTAAGGGGTAACACTGTGGTTTTTTTTTCTGGTCGAAATTTTGATTTTCGATATCTCAGCACTGGAAGGGTCTAGAACCTCCATTGTTGCACTCAGGTCTATGTCTCATGGCCCTCTATCAGAATCCAGAGTTTTGAGAAGATTGGGGATACTTAATTTTTCGCCAAAAAAAAAAAAAACGTATGGGGTAACACTGTCGTTTTTTTTTCTGGTCGAAATTTTGAATTTCGATATCTCAGCTCTGGAAGGGTCTAGAGCCTCCATTGTTGCACTCAGGTCTATGTCTCATGGCCCTCTATCAGAATCCAGAGTTTTGAGAAGATTGGGGATACCTAATTTTTCGCCCAAAAAAAAAAAACGTAAGGGGTAACACTGTCGTTTTTTTTTCTGGTCGAAATTTTGAGTTTCGATATCTCAGCTCTGGAAGAGTCTAGAGCCTCTATTGTTGCACTCAGGTCTAAGTCTCATGGCCCTCTATCAGAATCCAGAGTTTTGAGAAGATTGGGGATACTTAATTTTTCGCCCCCAAAAAAAAACGTAAGGGGTAACACTGTCGTTTTTTTTTCGGGTCGAAATTTTGAGTTTAGATATCTCAGCACTGGAAGGGTCTAGAGCCTCCATTGTTGCACTCAGGTCTATGTCTCATGGCCCTCTATCAGAATCCAGAGTTTTGAGAAGATTGGGGATACTTAATTTTTCGCCCAAAAAAAAAAAACGTAAGGGGTAACACTGTCGTTTTTTTTTTCTGGTCGAAATTTTGAATTTCGATATCTCAGCTCTGGAAGGGTCTAGAGCCTCCATTGTTGCACTCAGGTCTATGTCTCATGGCCCTCTATCAGAATCCAGAGTTTTGAGAAGATTGGGGATACTTAATTTTTCGCCCAAAAAAAAAGACGTAAGGGGTAACACTGTCGTTTTTTTTTTCTGGTCGAAATTTTGATTTTCAATATCTCAGCTCTGGAAGGGTCTAGAGCCTCCATTGTTGCACTCAGGTCTATGTCTCATGGCCCTCTATCAGAATCCAGAGTTTTGAGAAGATTGGGGATACTTAATTTTTCGCCCAAAAAAAAAATCGCAAGGGGTAACACTGTCGTTTTTTTTTTCTGGTCGAAATTTTGAATTTCGATATCTCAGCTCTGGAAGGGTCTAGAGCCTCCATTGTTGCACTCAGGTCTATGTCTCATGGCCCTCTATCAGAATCCAGAGTTTTGAGAAGATTGGGGATACTTAATTTTTCGCCCAAAAAAAAAGACGTAAGGGGTAACACTGTCGTTTTTTTTTTCTGGTCGAAATTTTGATTTTCAATATCTCAGCTCTGGAAGGGTCTAGAGCCTCCATTGTTGCACTCAGGTCTATGTCTCATGGCCCTCTATCAGAATCCAGAGTTTTGAGAAGATTGGGGATACTTAATTTTTCGCCCAAAAAAAAAATCGCAAGGGGTAACACTGTCGTTTTTTTTTCTGGTCGAAATTTTGAATTTCGATATCTCAGCTCTGGAAGGGTCTAGAGCCTCCATTGTTGCACTCAGGTCTATGTCTCATGGCCCTCTATCAGAATCCAGAGTTTTGAGAAGATTGGGGATACTTAATTTTTCGCCCAAAAAAAAAACCAAAAACGTAAGGGGTAACACTGTCGGGTTTTTTTTCGGGTCGAAATTTTGAGTTTCGATATCTCAGCTCTGGAAGAGTCTAGAGCCTCTATTGTTGCACTCAGGTCTAAGTCTCATGGCCCTCTATCAGAATCCAGAGTTTTGAGAAGATTGGGGATACTTAATTTTTCGCCAAAAAAAAAAAACGTAAGGGGTAACACTGTCGTTTTTTTCGGGTCGAAATTTTGATTTTCGATATCTCAGCTCTGGAAGGGTCTAGAGCCTCCATTGTTGCACTCAGGTCTATGTCTCATGGCCCTCTATCAGAATCCAGAGTTTTGAGAAGATTGGGGATACTTCATTTTTCGCCCCCCCCCAAAAAAAATGCAAGGGGTAACACTGTCGTTTTTTTTTCTGGTCGAAATTTTGAATTTCGATATCTCAGCTCTGGAAGGGTCTAGAGCCTCCATTGTTGCACTCAGGTCTAAGTCTCATGGCCCTCTATCAGAATCCAGAGTTTTGAGAAGATTGGGGATACTTAATTTTTCGCCCAAAAAAAAACACGTAAGGGGTAACACTGTCGTTTTTTTTTTCGGGTCGAATTTTTGATTTTCGATATCTCAGCTCTGGAAGGGTCTAGAGCCTCCATTGTTGCACTCAGGTCTAAGTCTCATGGCCCTCTATCAGAATCCAGAGTTTTGAGAAGATTGGGGATACTTAATTTTTCGCCCCCCAAAAAAAACGTAAGGGGTAACACTGTCGTTTTTTTTATCGGGTCGAAATTTTGATTTTCAGTATCTTAGCTCTGGAAGGGTCTAGAGCCTCCATTGTTGCACTCAGGTGTAAGTCTCATGGCCCTCTATCAGAATCCAGAGTTTTGAGAAGATTGGGGATACTTAATTTTTCGCCCAAAAAAAAAACGTAAGGGGTAACACTGTCGTTTTTTTTTTCTGGTCGAAATTTTGAATTTCGATATCTCAGCTCTGGAAGGGTCTAGAGCCTCCATTGTTGCACTCAGGTCTATGTCTCATGGCCCTCTATCAGAATCCAGAGTTTTGAGAAGATTGGGGATACTTAATTTTTCGCCCCAAAAAAAAAAAACGTAAGGGGTAACACTGTCGTTTTTTTTTCTGGTCGTAATTTTGAGTTTAGATATCTCAGCACTGGAAGGGTCTAAAACCTCCATTGTTGCACTCAGGTCTATGTCTCATGGCCCTCTATCAGAATCCAGAGTTTTGAGAAGATTGGGGATACTTAATTTTTCGCCAAAAAAAAAAAAACGTAAGGGGTAACACTGTCGTTTTTTTTCTGGTCGAAATTTTGAATTTCGATATCTCAGCTCTGGAAGGGTCTAGAGCCTCCATTGTTGCACTCAGGTCTATGTCTCATGGCCCTCTATCAGAATCCAGAGTTTTGAGAAGATTGGGGATACCTAATTTTTCGCCCAAAAAAAAAAAAACGTAAGGGGTAACACTGTCGTTTTTTTTTCTGGTCGAAATTTTGACTTTCGATATCTCAGCTCTGGAAGGGTCTAGAGCCTCCATTTTTGCACTCAGGTTTAAGTCTCATGGCCCTCTATCAGAATCCAGAGTTTTGAGAAGATTGGAGCAACTTCATTTTTCGCCCGAAAAAAAAAAAACGAAAGGGGTACCACTGTCGGTTTTTTTTTCGGGTCGAAATTTTGAGTTTCGATATCTCAGCTCTGGAAGAGTCTAGAGCCTCTATTGTTGCACTCAGGTCTAAGTCTCATGGCCCTCTATCAGAATCCAGAGTTTTGAGAAGATTGGGGATACTTAATTTTTCGCCCCCCAAAAAAAAACGTAAGGGGTAACACTGTCGTTTTTTTTTCGGGTCGAAATTTTGAGTTTAGATATCTCAGCACTGGAAGGGTCTAGAGCCTCCATTGTTGCACTCAGGTCTATGTCTCATGGCCCTCTATCAGAATCCAGAGTTTTGAGAAGATTGGGGATACTTAATTTTTCGCCCAAAAAAAAAAACGTAAGGGGTAACACTGTCGTTTTTTTTTTTCTGGTCGAAATTTTGAATTTCGATATCTCAGCTCTGGAAGGGTCTAGAGCCTCCATTGTTGCACTCAGGTCTATGTCTCATGGCCCTCTATCAGAATCCAGAGTTTTGAGAAGATTGGGGATACTTAATTTTTCGCCCAAAAAAAAAGACGTAAGGGGTAACACTGTCGTTTTTTTTTTCTGGTCGAAATTTTGATTTTCAATATCTCAGCTCTGGAAGGGTCTAGAGCCTCCATTGTTGCACTCAGGTCTATGTCTCATGGCCCTCTATCAGAATCCAGAGTTTTGAGAAGATTGGGGATACTTAATTTTTCGCCCCAAAAAAAAAACGTAAGGGGTAACACTGTCGTTTTTTTTTCTGGTCGAAATTTTGATTTTCGATATCTCAGCTCTGAAAGGGTCTAGAGCCTCCATTTTTGCACTCAGGTTTAAGTCTCATGGCCCTCTATCAGAATCCAGAGTTTTGAGAAGATTGGGGATACTTAATTTTTCGCCCAAAAAAAAAACGTAAGGGGTAACACTGTCGTTTTTTTTTCTGGTCGAAATTTTGATTTTCGATATCTCAGCACTGGAAGGGTCTAGAACCTCCATTGTTGCACTCAGGTCTATGTCTCATGGCCCTCTATCAGAATCCAGAGTTTTGAGAAGATTGGGGATACTTAATTTTTCGCCAAAAAAAAAAAAAACGTAAGGGGTAACACTGTCGTTTTTTTTTCTGGTCGAAATTTTGAATTTCGATATCTCAGCTCTGGAAGGGTCTAGAGCCTCCATTGTTGCACTCAGGTCTATGTCTCATGGCCCTCTATCAGAATCCAGAGTTTTGAGAAGATTGGGGATACCTAATTTTTCGCCCAAAAAAAAAAAAACGTAAGGGGTAACACTGTCGTTTTTTTTTCTGGTCGAAATTTTGACTTTCGATATCTCAGCTCTGGAAGGGTCTAGAGCCTCTATTTTTGCACTCAGGTTTAAGTCTCATGGCCCTCTATCAGAATCCAGAGTTTTGAGAAGATTGGAGCAACTACATTTTTCGCCCGAAAAAAAAAACGAAAGGGGTACCACTGTCGGTTTTTTTTTTCGGGTCGAAATTTTGAGTTTCGATATCTCAGCTCTGGAAGAGTCTAGAGCCTCTATTGTTGCACTCAGGTCTAAGTCTCATGGCCCTCTATCAGAATCCAGAGTTTTGAGAAGATTGGGGATACTTAATTTTTCGCCCCCCCAAAAAAACGTAAGGGGTAACACTGTCGTTTTTTTTTCGGGTCGAAATTTTGAGTTTAGATATCTCAGCACTGGAAGGGTCTAGAGCCTCCATTGTTGCACTCAGGTCTATGTCTCATGGCCCTCTATCAGAATCCAGAGTTTTGAGAAGATTGGGGATACTTAATTTTTCGCCCAAAAAAAAACGTAAGGGGTAACACTGTCGTTTTTTTTTTTCTGGTCGAAATTTTGAATTTCGATATCTCAGCTCTGGAAGGGTCTAGAGCCTCCATTGTTGCACTCAGGTCTATGTCTCATGGCCCTCTATCAGAATCCAGAGTTTTGAGAAGATTGGGGATACTTAATTTTTCGCCCAAAAAAAAAGACGTAAGGGGTAACACTGTCGTTT